>NC_060139.1:378548259-378850509 GCF_021461385.2 Schistocerca piceifrons
AAAACGCTTTGAGAGAGCCTTCAGAAGCTGCGGGTTATCGAATATCGGGCATGCGGCACGCTGTGCGTTCCCGCCTACGTTATTTGTCCAGCGCTGGCTTCCTTTCCACTCCAGCACTCTCCAGGACCGCCGCACAGCATTCTGGAACGTGAGCGTCCGGAAGGAATTCCTGCCTCGGTGGGATACACGGAAATTATTATTTTCTTTCGCTTATCTGGCGCTTCCTGCAGCGCGGTATTTACGACTGCCGAGATCAGAGGTCACGTTATTTATGAGGCGCAGATACTCCAGCCCCGGGCGAGAAAAATGGCGGTGATTCTGAGCCCTCTGCAAGCCTTCGAGCGCATTCTCGGCTCACATTCGTCACTCGCTGAGGGACGTGTGTACCTCGCCGCGGGTCTCTGTATCGCCACAAAGATACGAGGACGGTGTTCCTGCGTCTCGTAATTGCGTTCGTTAACAGCCTTGCTCGCGCAATGCGCACCAATCACTTGTATTTTCAGTACAGCAGCACGCATTGATACAGGTGTAGTAACTTCACGGAAAGTTATGCCTCGGCAAATGTGGCTTTTCAGGTGTTCTCCACCTTCCAAATTTTGTTTCCTATCTGACTCGATATGATACTGTTTGCAAATTAAGAAGTTCTCTTAGATTTTAGCCAGTCTATGGACTATTGTTCACAGTTCACTAAGTAGAAAGGAATTTGGTACTGTAGATTCTGAAAGACTTACTTCGAAAGTAATTTAGTATTTTCTTTCAGATTGTCCACAAAATAAGACGAGAAATAGAGTAACACGTGGGCTACTTCTAGTGATTGTACTGACCTGTGAGTGACATCCTTCCCACTGCGGGCAGGATTAACCTCCTGAATGGTCAAGACCCTTGGCACAACAACAGTATGAGGTCCAACGATGACAGCAAGTATAATGGGTTTGTGGAGCTACGAAGTTCTTTTTTCAATATTTTTTTGTGCCGGCATTGACTTTTGAAGTGCTGCCTGGGCACTACCGCAGATCTTTGTTGCATTTATGGGTCTTGGACCTATTAATTTTTTCCTACAGAATACACCTGAAATAAGTGATGGGATAAAGGTGTCAGAAGGTTGAGTGCGGCAGCCACGATGGAAGCACGATGCAACACTCAGGGAAAATGGCGCCAACAGAAACCACTTGCATTATGTTCAGCTGCTGTGCTGTGTGAAAGCGATAGGGCACAATCCTCTTGTCCACCGGTTATTTTCATTTATTAATAGTAACTTAATTAATATACGAATATACTTTAAAGTTCTGACACAACTCATAAACAAAATCTATGAAACTGGAGAATGGCCTGAAGACTTTTTGGACATCACAATGGTTACTCTTGAACGGAAAAAGCAAGCCAAGAAATGTAGTGATTATAGAACCATTAGTTCGATATCGCATGTGGCAAATATCATTGCAAGAATACTAAATAGACGGTTGGAAAACAAAATTGAAGAAATGATGGGAGAAGACCACTTTGGCTTCAGGAAAGGAAAAGGGACCAGAGACGCCATTGACATGATGAGGATATTGTCAGAGAGAGTTTTGGCCATTAACGAAGAAGTTTCCGCTTGTTTTATAGACTGGCAGAAGGCCTTCGACAGAGCCAATTGGAATATATTGATGAACATCCTTAAGGAAACAGGAATCGACTGGAGAGATCGGAGACTTATAAAGGAACTTTTACCTAGGACAAAGGATGAAGGAACGACTGAACTATGGAGAAACGAACAATGTGGAAATAGGAAGGGAGTGAGACAAGGGTGTTGTCTGTCGCCAAGTCTCTTCAACCTGTATGGAGTAACGCTGGCGAGAGAAGCGCTGAAAGGATGCGGAAACTTCAGAGTAGGAGGACGTCTCATCAACAACATCAAGTATGCAGACGACCTGGTAGTGCTCGCCAAAAATCAGATACAGCTGCAACACATGTTGGACAATTTGGTGGAAACGGGAAGAAAATACGGCATGGAAATCAACATCGAAAAATCAAAAGTGATGCGCATATCAAAACGTGAGAAACAGTTGAAGATAACTGTTGACAATCGAGAACTGGAAAATGTGAATCAATTCAAGTACCTGGGAAGTTTTATGACAAAGGATGGCCACTGCACCAACGAAATCCGAGCAAGAATCGCCATGGCCAAAGCTGCTTTCAACAACAAGAGGACTATGCTGACCAGCAACTTGAGTTTAGCATTGAGGAAAAAACTGGTAGTGGTACATTTGGAGCATTGCACTGTATGGAGCAGAGACATGGACCATGAGAAAGAATGAGAAAAATGCTTGGAGAGCTTTGAAATGTGGTGCTGGAGGAGAATGGAAAAGATCAAGTGGACAGATCGCATAAAAAATGTTGATGTACTGCGAAGAGCAGGAGGACAGAGAAGTATTCTGCATACAATTCTTCAGAGAAAGGTCAACTGGATTGGACATGTACTTAGACACGAGGGACTCATACATGATGTCATCGAAGGGAAACTCAGAGGAAACGCAGGACGAGGAAGAAGAAGAATTCAACATCTGGACGACATGAAAGATGGAAAGAGATACAACAGACTGAAGGAAGAAGCTGAAGACAGGGAACAGTGGAATCAGAAATTCTCCGTACGAAGACATGGACCTGCCACTACGCAGAATACTAAATAATAATAACACTTGTACTATAAAACAACGTGGGAAATGGTGTCAGTACCACACATAAGGGGCGACCATAAAACTACCGTTTGAGGGCGTTACAGCAATTTATTAACAACGTTACGCCAGTTTGATGTGGGATGTATAAGCACCGACAAGTAGGCAAGGGATTAATGGGGCATTCGCGTCTTTCCGACGTGCGAGCGGTAAACGCGACAACGTGAACTATGGCGGCGCTATTACCAAATGCGCCCAAACAGGACCAGTGTGCCACTATTCTTTTCTTGGCTGCCCAAGGACAAACCCCGGTAGACAATCCATCGGAAACAGAAGAATTTATATGGTACATCATGTCTTTCGAAACCATCGTTGTGAAGCTGTGCGCCAAGGTGCGTGATTCTACACAAGACGCTTGTCGTCCCGGGAGCCCGGCTTCATCCATTACCGGAAACAATACTCAAGCACCCGCCCGAATACTCCTGATCTCACTCTTTACTAATATCACGCCTTAGTTCTTTAAATAAGACCTTGTAGAATCGAAGATTCCTGTCAGAGGGAGATGTGCAGCAAGCAGTTACGGACTTCTTCACGTAGCAGGACACGGTGTATTTCCAAATGGGTATCTTCTATCTGGTGCGACGGAAGGGTAATTGCCTCAATCCTCACGGCGATTTTGTCCGATTGGAAAACCAATTCAGGACTGTACGGATTTCGAACGGATCGTTGTGATCGCCCCTAATACTATGATGAATTTAAACCCTCACTTTACAGTTGATTTTAGATTAAAAATAGACGTGAATCAGTTAACGCGTCATCACCTAGGTAACGAATGACCACGCAGCTAAATGGGTGGTGCCATGTACGGAGTGAAAAGTATTATGACATTGCGTCGGGACGTGGAAGGAGTTTAGGAATGATTCATCTGTTTTATGACGTGTAAATACTATGTATTGTTCATTTCAAAGTTGTTCCGGCGCAACATCAAGCGCCGGCACGTCGGCATGGAACGTAACCGCAGAGACGGCTGTGAGACGACGTCAGCCAATAGTACAATGACTAGGACCGCACCACGACAAGAACGGCCTCTAGTCGAAGAGAGTATAAGTGCCGTTCCAGCGAGTGTCGGCCGCACTAGAAGACGAGCCGTCATCCTAACTGTTTAGCTGAGACTTGTGCCTTGTATTAAGTGCTTGCTTCGAAATTGTATATGGCGAAGGACATTGATCATTTGCACGTCGCCAATTTCTTGCGACGCTTCATTGTAGAAACGAAAGATAAGTATTGTCAATTCAAATACTGTAATAAACTCAATTGATATGATTTGCTTCTATGTTGTCTATGTTGTCTTCCTCATTATTTTGAGCTTTAGCCACTCTGCAACACGACTCTGCTCTGATGTGCACAATAAAGGACGAGACCAACTTTCACATGACCTGTAGCTGTCATGTAACGTAGCACGATGAAATTTAGACCATACAACCGAAAAACTGACAACTGCTACAGTATAGTAAATAAGATAACTAAAAAATATACCCAGTGAGACGAACAGAAATGACGCTCTTTTTCAAAGATAATAACTGTATTGAAGTCACCGCGATACATGACGGTTCCCTGTACATCACAGAAGGTAGGACGTTGTTCCTAATAGTCTGTGTTATCACCACGATGGTAATGCATTCCCTATAAGTTGCTAAGTTGCTCCCACATTGGCCAGAAGGTCGGTAAGGAGTTCTTATGGTAGTGCGTTCCATCCCTTCATGAGCGCCCTTGGCAACTACTGGGTGCTAATAGGTGAGTGTGGACGGACTGCAGTACGTCTCTCCAATGTACCCCATACACGCTCGATGGTATTTAAGACGGAGGAATGGCCAGCGCAGTCCATTCCCCGAACATCCTCTCTTCTCTACAGCTGCTCCATCTGCGGCGTTCGATACAATTGAGCATTGCCATCCATAAAAATGAAACCAGTGGTGTAGGAACCCCAGGAAACACGCAATGGGCAAGACGTACAGTGTCACTAAAACGTCGACTGGCAGGTGTACATGTTTCAAGATTTGGATGCTGCAACATTATGTCTCCTCACACCCCAACGACGATGCTTGTCAAAGTTTCTGGCTGCATTACGTGATCCCAGCTCTCGCCATACGAGCTTTGTAATGTACCCAGCAAGACTGGCCGAACACATTTTGTAAGTTGGTCATGTCATTTTGGGTTTTATATGTTATCGATGTGGACGTCAGAGAGAGAGAGAGAGCTAGTTACTGTACTGTTAAACAGTCTTTGGTCTTGTCGTGGCACACTCTGTGTGCGTACTGGAAGGAGTCATTTCAGAGGTGGAAAAGGTGCTTGTGAATGCCATGAAGAACATAGGGTGCAGCGAACTGCAGGTGGTAGCACAAGTCAATACCAACGACTTGTGTTGCTTTGGATTAGAAGAGATCATCTCCGGTTTTGGGCTGCTAGCTAAGTAGTAACGACCGCCAGTCTTGGTTGTGAGATGAGGGCGGAGCTCACCATCTGTACCATCTGTAGCATCGTCGGCGGAACCGACTGTGGTCTTTTGATGCAGAGCAGAGTGGAGGATCAGATTAAGAGGTTCAGACGGTTCTGCGAGCATGTAGGCTGTAGATTCATCGATTTACGCCATATGGTTGTGGGCTTCTGGGTTCACTTTAATAGACGAGGGTTCACTACACACAGGAAGCGCCTACACGGGTAATGGGGGTTGTGTGGAGGGGACTGGCAGGCTTTTTACGTTGGATGGGAAACGACAGAAAGTGCGTCAGTCTAAAAAGGTGCGGGGCAAACACAGGAAGGTAGACCTAGAAACAATTGGTATTGTAACAGTGTTTGGAAACAACCACACTTCCGAAGGCTTATAGAAAGAATTGATGCGGATCAAATCGTTATAAGCGCTGATAACTGGCTAAAGCCGGAAATATGCCCGCATCTCGTGGTCGTGCGGTAGCGTTCTCGCTTCCCACGCCCGGGTTCCCGGGTTCGATTCCCGGCGGGGTCAGGGATTTTCTCTGCCTCGTGATGGCTGGGTGTTGTGTGGTGTCCTTAGGTTAGTTAGGTTTAAGTAGTTCTAAGTTCTAGGGGACTGATGACCTCAGATGTTAAGTCCCATAGTGCTCAGAGCCATTTGAACCAAAGCCGGAAATAGGCTGAGCCGTAATTTTTACTAAGGATCCAACTGTGTTCAGAAAGGATAGGTTAAATACTTTTGACGATGGGGTGTTTGTTGCTGTTAGTAGTTTATTTTGTAGCGAAATGGAAATAGACCGTTCCTGTAAGATTGTATGGATAGAGGTCGCTCTTGTTAACAAGAATAAAATAATAGGGTCCTTTTACCGACCTCCCAACTCAGGTAATATAGTCAGTGAAAGGTTTCAAACACATACGAGACTCTTACAACTATAGTTGCTGGTGACTTCGATACACACTCGATATGATACTGAAAATAAATATTAAAGTCGGCGGTAGACATGAAATGTCACCCAAAATTGTACTCAATAATTTCTCAGAGAAGTGTTTTGAACAACTGAATCATGAGTCCACTCGAAGTGTAAACGGATCCAAAAACATGCTTGACGTCTGAGATATATATATATATATATATATATATATATATATATATATATATATACTGACTAAACAGGGAGCATCATGAGACACAGGGATTAGTGATCACAAGGCTATTGTAGGGAGACTGAATACCATAACGTTCAAACCCACCAAAATAAACGCAAAGTACATCTACGAGTATTTTAAAAAAGCAGATAAAAATTCGCTTGACAGCTTTCTAAGAGACAGTCTCCATTCCTTCCAAACTAACTCTAAGCGTAGACCATTTCCGAGAAATATTATCTGTGGTAGCTCAGAGATATATACCAGTTAAATTAGTAACAGATCGTACTGAACCCAGAACGGGTAAGAGCACAGTAGCAGAAGCAACGAAAAAAGCGTGCCGAATTTAAAATATCGCAAAATTCCCAAGATTAGCAAAGTTTTACAGAAGCTCGAAATTCAGCGCGAACTTAAAATCGAGGTGCCTTTAATAGTTTACTCAACGAAATTCTGTCTCGAACTCTGACACAAAACCCAAAGAGATTCTGATTATATGTGAAGTTAACCAGCGTCTTGACGAATTCAGTACCTTCACTGCGTGATAACAATAGTGTTGTCACGAATGACGGCGCCACTAAACCACAATTACTAAACACGGCATTCAAAAACTCATCCACCACAGTAGACGAAGTAAATACTAGCATTCAACAATTCGAATCTGGAACAATTGCCAACATGAGTAAAATAGAATCACCTACCCTCGGTGTAGAAAAGCAGCTTAAACCACTTAATAATGGCAAGGCCTCTAGCCCAGATTGATTGCAAGTCAGATTCCTTAAAGAGTATGCTGATAGAACAGCATGTACTATGGCTTGCTCGTAGAAAGATCCATACCTAAAAACGAACGGGCGAGGTAGCGCAATAGATAGCACACTGGCCTTGGATTCGGGAGGACGGCGGTTCAAATACACATCCGGTCATCCGGATTTAGGTTTTCCGGACCAAAGACTGTGATTTATTGGTGGAACGCTTATAAAGTGCAACAGGTCTACTAAAGAGACTGATTACATCACCTTTGTCCACCCTCTTCTGGAGTACTACTGTGCAGTATTGGGTCCGCATCTCATGGGTCTGATGTGGGACATCGAGAAGTTCAAAGAAGGGCAGCACGTTTTGTCTTATCGCGAAATAGGGGAGAGAGTACCATGGGTATGATAGGCGAATTGCGGTGGCAGTCATGGGCGTCACTGTCCGAGGGCATGGTGGGAGTGGGGAGGGGAAGGTGGGGACTTGTCACCTCAAATATTTGTTGAAAAGCAGTTTCCATTTTATGAGTTTTTGGTCCCGGAAAAGACCGTGTTGAATGGATGTATCCAAGCCTAAGTAATTACACATACTAAAAGCTCCTGCGCAGTAAGAAATATTTGTTTGCAGAATTTGCTAACACGCCAGTAAATCAAAACCACTTATATTATTCGCTAAAAAGACATTATCGAAGTTTTAATGAATTGTGTTGGTACTAATATGAGTATTGAAGAAGGGGGTTGATAAGAACGAATCTATTTGGTTTTGCTGTAAGTTTCTAGAAGGGGAGTTCAGGAGGAAAACGGCGAACAATCGTATGCCATGGGACAATCACTTACAGTCCGATGTTGAAATAATAATAAAGCTATAGTGAATGCAGGTGTCAAGAGAAACTGCTATGAAGAGAGCTCAAGGCAATTAAAAAATACTCCTTTTGTTAAAAAGGCAAAGTAATGATGATAAGTAAATTTTGATTACAAAATGTACTCCAATTCACTCAACGTCACCACTGCTACTTAGTTGAACATCAACTTTATAAGACTTTAGCAACTGAATTTTGGGAAACTGATTTTTATTTATTTTTTAAAGTAATAGATTTCCAGCGTTCTCCTTGTTTTAAAGCATTGTCATGTAGTTTGAGCTACGAAATACTTTGTATTTTCTGGCGAATTATTTTCACTACCTTAAAATGGTTTTAATAATCAAATTAATATTGAATTTGAAAATGTAGAGGTCTTCGGCTGTTCAAGCTGCGAAGGAAGAAAGCAGGCTTAACTGCTCTACACCGACTCACGAACTATCAGCGTTCCACCATGATACAGCAGAGGCTCAGTTACGTACCAGTGTGCAAAAGCTACCTTTGAATGAAACAGACTTGAGAAATGTTACTAGAATAGCTATCTTCAATTTTGACAACAGGATAAATGTATCTGAATCGCTATAGGCTGAACTTCGAGAGATTATTTTACTTTAAGATCTTGACATGGTATTTAATTATCGTTTCTGACTTTTTAACTACTTACATTTTATTCCTAGCATTTATAATCTTCTGTTTTTTGTTTTAAAATCTATTTTCGATGCTTGAAAATAAATAAAGTAGAATCGTGTATGTAACAGGATATTTATTTGCATTTTCAATAAAAATCAAGCAAAATTCAGTTTCAAAAACTATAGTTTGAAATAGATTCCACAGCTGTTTAGGGAATAATGCATAATAGTCATACACACACTGTCGATAAATTTAAATGTTAATATTATACAGCTATGTCATACTTCGTTACAGTAAAACACGTTTTAATCCGCGCTTAAATTGGCACGCTTCAGGAGTTTTAAGTGCCATAGAAATGTATGGTCTGAGGCATCCAGAATGCTCCAAAAAGTGGTTTTATGTCTTGATTTTTCAAGTTTTTTGAAGGGGTTGTCCTGTTTAGAGCGCCTTGTGATGAAAGCCCTATCTATTAAGTCGTCGCCCCTCCAATAATTTAGTGTTGATGACGCCCGTGGTGACGATAATTATAACTAAGGACTTTAATGTGGCGCCAGGATCTTCTCGTGAATTTTCGGTCACCAACTCTCTCCTCCGACTGCGAAAATAATTTGTTGGCGCCGATCTATACGGGGAGAAATGATCCTTATAATATAATTAAAGAAATCAGAGCTCGCACAGAAACATGTAAATGCTCTTTTTCCCGTTCGCCGCTCGAGAGTGTAAGTTTAGAGAAACGGGTTGATCGTGCGTCGATGAACCTTCTGCATGACTCTTAACTGTATATTGCAGAGTGATCATGTAGATGCAAAAAAGAGAAATAGCTGTGTGAGTGACAAACGCTCAGATGGCAATCCAGCGCTACGCAAAGAAGGGAAGACAGAAATGTAGGAGGAATATATAGAGTGTCTGTATAAGGGAAGCAAGACTGAGTACAGTATTATAAAAAGGGAAGAGGAACTAGTTGAAGATGAGATAGAAGATATGATATTACGGGAAGAATTTGGCAGACCAATGAAAGACGTAAGTGGAAACAACGGTCCTGGAGAAGACCCACCACCTCCGATTTAATGAGATTATTGAGAGAGAGCCAACTCTGACAAAATTATTCCACCAGGTGTGCAAGATATGTGAGACAGGCGAAATACACGCGGACATCTACATCTACGAGATTACTTTGCTATTCACAATAAACTGGCTGGCAGAGTGTTCAGTGAACCGCCTTCAAGCTGTCTCTCTACCGTTCCACTCTCGAATAACGCGCGAGAAAAACGAGCACTTAAATAGTTTTGTGCAAGCCCTGATTTCTCTTATTTTATCGTGATGATCATTTCTCCTTGTGTAGGTGGGTGCCAACAGAACGTTTTCGCAATCTGAGGAGAAAACTAGTGACTGAAATTTCATGAAAAATTCCCGTCGCAATAAATAACGCCTTTGTTTTAATAATTGCCACTCCAATCCATGTATCATATCTGTGGCACTATCTCCCCTATTTCGCGATAATACAAAACGAGAAACTCTTCTTCGTACTTTTCCGATGCCACCTGTCAGTCCCACCTGATGCGGATCCCACACCGAACAGCAATATTCCAGAATATAGGGCGGACAAGCGTGGTGTAAGCAGTCTCGTTAGCAGACCTGTTGCACCTTCTGAGTGTTCTGCCAATGAATCGTAGTCTTCGGTTTGCTCTACCCGCAAAATTATCTGTGTGATCATTCCAGTTTAGGTTATTTGTAGTTGTAATCCCTAAGTATTTAGTTGAATTTACAGCCTTCAGACCTATTTGATTCATCGCGTAATCGAAATTTAGCCTATTTCTTTTAGTACTCATGTGAATAGCTCCAAACTTTTCTTTATTCAGTTTCAAATACCACTTTTCGCACTATACGGGTATCTTATCTAACGCCGGCCGAAGTGGCCGTGCGGTTACAGGCGCTGCAGTCTGGAACCGCAAGACCGCTACGGTCGCAGGTTCGAATCCTGCCTCGGGCATGGATGTATGTGATGTCCTTAGGTTAGTTAGGTTTAACTAGTTCTAAGTTCTAGGGGACTAATGACCTCAGCAGTTGAGTCCCATAGTGCTCAGAGCCAGCCATCTTATCTAAATCATTTTCCAATTCTTTTTGGTCATCTGATGACCTTACAAGACGGTAAATGACACAATCATCTGCAAACAATGTAAGACGGCTACTCATATTGTCTCCCATGTCATTGTTATAGATCAGAAACAATAGAGGGCCTATAACACTTTCTTGGGGAACGCCGGATATTACTTCTGTTTTCCTCGATGACTTTCCATTTATTAAAACGAACTGTAATCTTTCTGACAGGAAATCACGAATCCAGTCGTACAACTAGGCGATATTCCATAGGTACTCAGTTTGGTTAGAAGACGCTTGTGAGGAACGGTATCGAAAGCCTTCTGGAAATCTAAAAATATGTAATCAATTTGAGATCCCCGGTCGATAGCATTCATTACTTCAGCAGTATAAAGAGCTAGTTGTGTTTCGCAAGAACGATATTTTCTGAATCCGTGCTATGTTTCAATAAATCGTTTTCCTCAAGGTACTTTATAATGTTCCAATACAGTATATGTTCCAAAACCCTACTGCAAATCGACGTTGGTGTTATGGGCCTGTAATTCAGCGGATTACTCCTATTTCCCGTTTTGGGTATTGGTGTGACTTGAGCAATTTATCAGTCTTTAGGTACGGATCTTTCTGTGAGCGAGCGACTGTATATAATTGCTACATCTGGAGCTATTGTATCAGCATACTCTGAGAGTAACCTGGCTGGCATACAATCTGGACCGGAGGCCTTGGCTTTATTAAGTGAATTAAGCTGCTTTGTTACACCGTGAATATCTATTTCTGTGTATCTCATCTTGGCAGTTGTTCTTGATTGGAATTCAGGAATATTTACTTCGTCTTCTTTGGTGAAGGAGTGTCGGAAAACCACGTTCAATAGCTCTGCTTACTGTCACCGTTGACTTCACCGTTATTATTGCGCTATGAAGGTATTGATTGCGTCTTGCCACTGGTGTGCTTTATGTATGACCAAATCTCTTTGGCTTTCTGTCAGGTTTCGAGATAGAATTTCGTTGTAGAAATTATTAAAAGCATCTCGTAATGAAGTACGCACTATATTTCCAACTTCTGCAAGACTTTGCCAGTCTTGGGGATTTTGCGTTCTTCTGCAACAGCGATCTGACCCGTTTTGTGTACCATGTGGGTGGGATCAGTATCATCACTTATTAATTTATGTGGTATATATTTCTCAATTGCTATCGATACTATCTCTGTGAAATCATTCCACAACTTTTCTACGCTTACATGATCAGATCGGAAGGAGTGAAGACTGTCACTTAAAATGGCGTTAAGGGCATTTTTATCAGCTTTCTTAAATAGATATGCTTTGCGTTTCTTTTTGATGGTTGTAGGTGTTACGGTATTCAGCCTAGCAGCTACTGCCTTGTGGTCGCTAATCCCTGTATTCGTCACGATACTCACCATTTGTCCAGGATTATATGTTGCTAAGATGACAAGTATGCTTTCGCAACCATTTACGTTTTGAGTGGGCTCATGAACTAATTCTTCAAAATAATTTTTTGAGAAAGCATTCAGTACAATTTCGGGTGAAGTTTTATGCCTGCCGCCGGTTTTAAACATATAATTTTTCAGCATATTGAGGGTTGTTCGAAGTCACCACATACTGTAATTGTATGAGTGGGGTACCTATTTGAAATGAGATTCAAGTTTTCTTTGAACTGTTCAGCAATTATATCTTCTGAGTGGGCGGTGGAGGGGGAGGGGGGCGGTAAAACGATCCAATTAATATTGGAGCCCTACTATTTCGCAGGAACTATCTACTTCAATCAGAAATAATGTAATAATTTCAATTACAAAGGAGGCAGGTGTCGATAGGTGTGAATGTTGTCGAAGCATCAGTTTAGTATGTTATGGTTGCAAAATATTGACACGAATTATTAACATAAAAATGGAAAAAAATGGTAGAAATGGGAGAAGATCAGTCTGGGTACCGGAAAAAGGTAAGAACACGAATGGCATTACTGACCTACAACCTATCCTACAGGATTGGGGGAAGACAGGCAAACAAACGTTTATAGCATTTGTAGATTTAAAAAAAGCTTTTGAAAATGTTGACTGGCCTGTACTCTTCAAAATTTTGCCGTCAGCGAGGATAAAATACAGGGAGCGAACCATTACTTACAACTTGTATGGAAACCAGACTACAGTTATAATAGATGAAGGACACAGAAAGAAAGATGAAGTTGAGAAGGGTGTGAGGAATCGTTGTACCTAATCCTCGATGTTATTCAGTCTGTATATAGTGCCAGTTGTAAAGGAACACAAGTATAAATTTGGTAAGGGCAGTAAAATTATGAGAGAAGACAGAAAAACTGTCAAAGTTCCCCATGACATTGTAATTCTGTCAGAGTTGGCAGTCTACTTGGAAGAGCAGTTGAAGAGAATGCGTAATGTCTTGAAACAGGATTATAAGATGAACATCACCAACCGTAAAACAAGGATAATGGAATTTAGTTGAATTAAATCAGGCAGTGCTGGGGGAATTAGATCACGAAATGAGATACTAAAAGTAGTAAATGAATTTTGATGTCTGGACAGAAAAATTCCCGACAATGGCCAACACAGAGAGAATGTAAAACACAGACTGGAATTTCCAACAAAAGAATTGATGAAGAAGAGTAATTTATTTACATCAAATACAATTTTAAGTGTTAGGAAATCTCCTCTGGATGTATTTGTCTGGAGTGTAGCCTTGTACGGAAATGAATCGTGGACGATTAACAGTTTAGGAAGAAGTAAATAGAAACTTTTGAAATTTCGCGGTATAGCAGAATGCAGAAATCTATATAGATAGACTGAATAACAAATAAGTGGGTTCCGAACTGAATCGAAGTGGGAAAGTTTATGGTACAACTCGAGAAAACTAAGGGGTCTGTAGACAGTACACATCGTGAGGTATCAAGAAATTTTGAGTTTGGTAGCAGAAAATAGTGTGGAGAGAGACCCATACTCAAATACAGTAAGCAGGTGCAAATGGGTGTAGGTTGCAGCATATACTCAGAGATGAAGAGGTTTGCACGGAATAGACTAACATAGAGAGCTGCAGCAAACCTGTCTTCGGCTAAGATGCAATTTGTATATTTTAAACGGCAGACATCTTTCATTTGGTTTAGTCTGCCAGAATAATGAAACCAGTGAATCAATAATATGAAAACAGAATCTTTGGCTTTCATGTGCAGTTATCAGGCTTCTGACAGATGCCGTCACACAAGGAAAACATTTAGGACTACAAGTCTTTTGAGATAATAATCTGCTACGCCAGTGAATATATTACAGTGAGCTGTCACTACCTAACCCATGTCTGTAATAGTCTAAATCATGTTCTGAACCGTTGGTACTACAACATACTGTATTTCAGTGCCCGAGGTACCAAGTATTCAGAGCTGAAAGTGTTATAGGCTGTTATATAGATGGGTTAGTCAGTGACACGACTCATAAGTAGGCAATGGCATGGCACAGGAAATTCCAAATGATTTGCGTTCAATAACATTTATGTCTGTGACTTGGTGTACGATAGTGCTAAATACGATAACTACACATGAAAATTGAAAGTTTTGTTTTGATGTTAACCGATTTACTAGCTGTAATATCCTGGCATGGTAAGATAAATGATAGTTATTTGTGCCATTAAACGTACACATTGAAACTGAGAATATCAGTAATTTGATTTTAAACTTCGATCTTGAAGGATTGTTGGTGAAGAATACATGAGTCACTGATAGTTTCAAAAAGCCTTATTTGAGTGTCACTTTCGGTTTTCGGCTATGATAACTAAAATCCCTCTGCACAGGCCTTGGAAGGCCCAACGGTACCGACCGGCCGCCGTGTGATCCTCAACCCACACGCGTCACTGGATGCGGATATGGAGGGGCATGTGGTCAGCACACCGCTCTCCCGGCCGTATATCAGTTTACGAGACCCAAGCCGCTACTTCTCAGTCAAGCAGCTCCTCAGTTTGCATCACTAGGGCTGAGTGCACCCATACAAGTGCTAGCCCAGCCCGACAGCGCTTGACTTCGGTGATCTGACGGTAACCGGTGTTACCACTGCGACAAGGCCGTTGGCTTTCGGCTATGATGCCCATCTCCTAATAGTAACATTTCCAGATACGGTATTTATTAGTCAGTAACATGTCTCTTGGTCCTGCATTGCGCCAGATTGAGAATTTAATGATATCTTATATACAGTCCAGTCACAATGTGACAATCTGTCAACATCCTGACTTGCAGTTCGGATATGCAAGAAGAGTTTCTGAAAGGTACCCACAGGGATGTGGAGCCATACTGACTCCAGTGCTGAGGCCAGCTGCTGTAGGTTTCTCAGTTGAGGGTCCGCAGCATACTCTGGTGGTTCCACAGATTGTGGATTGGGTTTAAATTCAGGAAGTATGGTGGTCGTGAGAGAACGATAATCTCATCTTGCTGCTCTTTCAACGACAGACATACATTATGAGCTGTGTGACATGTTGCATTGTGTTGTGACTGAAAATTTCCAATTTTTCACAAACACAACTTTTAATTGTGTAAGTTTACAAGGTTGATGACTGAAAAACAAAAAGAGAGGTAACATTAACGTTGCTAGTAGAAGTCTCTTAATTGAGGCAAACAAAAGTTCATTTCTAATTTTCCACAGAAGTTCGCAGTAGCACACACACACACACACACACACACACACACACACGCACACGCGAGCGCGTCCGAAGTCCACGAGGTCTGTTTGCGGAGTGAACTGAAGTTTGGGGCTGGTTCTTTGCCCTTATTAGCTGTCTCCAGCCAATCAGGTTTTGGCGTAGTGATACTTCCTGAAGGCCATGGTTCTAGCTCCCGCTGCAGGAAGTAGTGCTCGGAATGTCTGTTTCTACTATCTTGTATGTAAATAGCCCGTGTTTACCATGGTGATTTTGGTACGCCTTGGATAAAGACAACCATTTCCTCTGTGGTGTACTATGGGTTGCCGGCCCTCGGGGGCTACCTTGGCTCCAGCGTAGCACATTGTACTGCTGGTAGATGCCACTGTGCCAAGGAAAAGTCAGACTGCGTGTAGGGCTGGAAATGGTTCCAAAGTATAAATGCATACTTGTGTTAATCAACTCTGCCACCCAGAACGCCGAGATTACCCAGGAAATGCCACTAAAACGCTCCATACTCCGCCTTGGACCCTTTTGACAATTCTCATAGGGCGGTACAGGCCAATGACCATGTGTACGTGATTCATTTGAAAAGGCCATCTATCACCATTCAGTGGACGTTCAGTTGCGGTACTGGTGTATAAATTCCAGCATTCAGTACCGGTGAACAGCACTCAGTATGGGTGCTTGAGGCCGGCCGGAGTGGCCGAGCGGTTCTAGGCGCTTCAGTCTGGAGCCGCGCGACCGCTGCGGTCGCAGGTTCGAATCCTGCCTCGGGCATGGATGTGTGTGATGTCCTTAGGTTAGGTAGGTTTAAGTAGTTCTAAGTTCTAGGGGACTGATGACCTCAGCAGTTAAGTCCCATAGTGCTCAGAACCATTTGAACCGTTTGGTGCTTGAACTAGGCACCAGATCGGCT
This sequence comes from Schistocerca piceifrons, assembly GCF_021461385.2. Classification (NCBI taxonomy): domain Eukaryota; kingdom Metazoa; phylum Arthropoda; class Insecta; order Orthoptera; family Acrididae; genus Schistocerca; species Schistocerca piceifrons. Next base: position 378,564,432 of record NC_060139.1, read on the forward strand.
GCCGCGGAGGCCCGTACGCAGCAATGTTCGCTAAATCGTCGTTGTGTGGAGACACTGTTGGTAGCCCCTTGGTTCATCTGAGTGGCTAGTCGTTCAACACTTGCATGTCCATTTGGCCATACACATCTCTGCAGGCACCCTTCACCCCTGTCATCTATGGCCTGTGTTGCACCAAAGTTACTTCAGCACCAGTTTTGAATAGTTCCTCTGTATGGTGTAACTGTAACCATGGAGGCATGTGAACTGTTTACAAACTTAGCCATTTCGTAAATGACTCGAAAGCCATTGATTATGCCATTTTTGAGGTCAGATAAATCACTAACAACGACTGCACTTTTTTCTGTGTCCCCCAACACGTTTTATATTTTCTCCACTGCTAATGCTATCACCTGCCATGTGAGTGGATTGCATATGTTGTGTAGGTATCGAAAAGATGCTAATGCATTGGTGATTGCCAAAGTGATTTATTCAGATTATTTGTGTTGCTTGCACTGCAATGCTTCATGAATCATCCTATAAAAACCTATAGAACAAAGGAAAGCGAAACACCACCCGCTGGAAGATGTGTAACTGAATATGTATCACTTTATATCTTATCAACTGCAGGCATATTAGAAACTTTTTTCTTTCCGCATGACACATCAACTGCTGCTAAATATTCGAATATTCTTGTACAGTGCACAAGTGGACGACATGCTGGCGAACTCATTAATTTAACTGAAAGAGTTAACCATTAGAAGTTGCGCACATTAGTCTGAAAGCAGTAGTGGTACTAAAATAGAGATTTCAATTTTCAACTGGTCTTGAGCATTTACATTTTATGCCTCTCTCATATTCTGATGCAGGTTGAATAATACGCTTGCAGGTGCACAGTTTCGCACTGTGTGCGTCCTGGTTTCGCAACAAATACCGACTTCGCTGCAGGGCGGAGAATTTCACCCACCTCCTCTCGGCTGGGTGGCAGCGAGTGCGGCGGCGCGACCTGAGGGCCGTAGCTCAGCCTACACCGAACTGGGGGGCTGCCAGGGATGCTGGGTGACGCTGCGTGGCGTGGTACGGCGCGGCGTGCATTAGCGGCCGCCGTTGTTTATGGTTTTAATTTCGGTCCGCTCCTCCAGGTTGACACATGCTCGCCTCGCCTCGCCTCGCCTCGCAAGACGAATTTGCTCCCTGCCGCGACTCTTATTAAAGGCCGGGCGCTCCACAGGGTCCTCACGCTTTTTCGCCGATAGCCGAACGTCTGCACTCAGGCCGTTCTTCAGCCAGGACGACCCGGCTGGCAGATTCACTGCAACCTGAGAGGCTGTCGACTGAACAACCAACAAATAATCTGTCTTCCGAGGTAATTGCTGTGATGATGTTGATAACAACGATTTTATTATTATTTTGGTGTAATCTTCCCCTTACAAATGTTACCACAGTGACCACAGTACTAACTTCATTTGTACTGAATCTACAGTCCATGGAGGGCCACAATTCGATTTTAACACATCGGAGAAGATTGTAAATTTGTGTTAAACTATAATAACGCGGTGTCTTAACTCCAAGTGATTGTCCCAGTGCAGTAAAAGGCAGGATGTCGGACATTGGCCAGGTACTCTTGGCTAAAGGTGAATTGCTACTATGCATAACTCGGATATACAGGCTCACGCAAACTATTAAGTCACATGGCCAACAGACCAAAAACTCTACACTATCAAGCATTGGCACTACGTTGTATGAAAAAAGTAACTGGTGACTGTGATGAACGGGCGAAAAACAGGAGGGGCTGAGTAGAGGAAAGGATCAAGTGAATATGTCTGAATAAGAGATGCGCTATTTACAAAAGGCCTGTACATTGTGTAGTCACCTGGGGCTGGGGTCACATTATGACCAGGAGGTCGAGTGATGAGTGAAGATAAGTGGTCCGGTATATCCCCACACGCGCCAGTGATACTCACTAATCGGTAATTATATTTATTGGTCGAGCATAGTTTACAAAGGTGTATCTGTCTTCAGGGCTGCAGGTAGTGGCTGCGCTGATGTGCACATGTTGTGAAGCAATGCTGACACCCCATCAGTGAGCCATAATGTCACCACCGCCAGTCTGTGGCACAGCTGCATGTTGGCATGCTGTGCTGGCGACTGTTTTTTTTTTTTTTTTTTTTTTTTTTTTCTTTGGGGGTTTGATTGGGGGGGGGGGGGAGAGGAAGAAGGTGAGGCCCCTGCAGACATACTGTGATGTGTTGACACATTGTAGCTACCACCTCAGTGCTCTTTAAGACAGTTCACAGTGCACTCAGGTGGATACTAGTGATTCCAGGGATCGACCAGCTGACGCTCATGAGTTGGCCAGGAGGCAGCATGGACACACCTCGGCTGGTCGGTTCGAAGGTGGCAGCTTGCTTGTCACCCACGATGACTCAGTAGCAGAGGGGGGCTGACTGCTCGCCTGTATTATCTGCAAATGACCCAGCCGGCAGCAGTGGCCGACCACAGCTGTGGTATGCATCAGGTTGGTTGAATCTTGATGTTGAAATCAGCAAGCAAGTAGCAGGCTGGCCATCATAAGTCAGGCTGTAGAGGTTTCACTGAAAATCAACAGACTGTCATTCTCTCTGGCTTAATGACACAGAGAAAATGGCAGCATGACAGAATGCACTCTTGAATTCTAAAAAAGCTCTGGTTTATGAGCGTGTATGACATTTATAGCACATATCAGCACTTCTTGTCTGATTCTGCGTCACTGAGCTCAGTTCCTTCGGTCTAAGTTTGTAGTGGCAATCGGTCGTTGAAGCTACATGATGGTGAGGAGAAGGAGGAGAAGGAGGAGGAGGAGAGGGAGATCAGTGTCTAACAACCTGTCCACAACGAGGCCATTAGAGACGGAGCACAAGCTGTGATTAGGGGAGGATGGGAAAGGAAATCATACGTGCCCACTCAAAGGAACCAGTCACGCATTTGCCGGAAGCGGTGTAGAGCAATCACGGAAAACCTAAATCAGGATGGCCAGACACAGGTTTGAACCATCGACCTTCCGAATGCGGAGTCCAACGTGCTAAGCACTGCGCCACCTCCATCGGTGTTAGTTGGGTTGTTTGGGGGAAAGAGACCAAACTGCGAGGTCATCCATCTCATCGGATTAGCTGTGATTAGGGGAGGATGGGAAAGGAAATCATACGTGCCCACTCAAAGGAACCAGTCACACATTTGCCTGAAGCGGTGTAGAGCAATCACGGAAAACCTAAATCAGGATGGCCAGACATAGGTTTGAACCATCGTCCTTCCGAATGCGGAGTCCAACGTGCTAAGCACTGCGCCACCTCCATCGGTGTTAGTTGGGTTGTTTGGGGGAAAGAGACCAAACTGCGAGGTCATCCATCTCATCGGATTAGGGAAGGACAGGGAAGGAAGCCGGCCGTGCCCTTTCAAAGGAACCATCCCGGCATTTGCCTGGAGCGATTTAGGGAAATCACGGAAACCTAAATCAGGATTGCCGGACGAGGGATCGGTGTTAGTGTTGCCACACCATGCCCTGTTAAGTAGCGCAGCTGTACTTGCGTTTCTGTCTGTCTTGTAGTGAGGTCTGTTTCATTGGTGGTGTACTGCGTTCACAGCACGATTGGCTAACTTACTCTGTTATGAGCTCGCCTGTTACAACTTAAACAAAATTTTAACCCTTTTCATAAAGTTATTGTAGTGTGCAACAATTTCTACATTTTTAATCTTTGAGCATTAAGTTGAAATACCTTATGAAGCGGGACACTGGGACTGGAATGATCTGAGACACCTTAAAACCGTAACACTTTATCTAGAAAAGACAAATTTGTCAAAAAAAATTCTCCATGCTGTTGTCGGAAATTTCTCTAAACATGTGAAATTAAGAAGCTCAGATAAATGGAAGGATTGACCAATATATACCTCTTATAATGAATGTAGACTAAACTTGGGAATGATTATGTAGTGTAAAATCAACAAAAACAAGTATAACTTCAGTTACAACTAAAACAGACGTGTTTCCGAGAATATATATCAAACATAGAGAAAACATTTATCTAACGGTTCAGTAAAAAATTATAAACACAACAAATCAAAACAGGCGAGGCACGACTGTAATACTACGTGAAATATTCACCAGATAAATAACCATTAATGAAGACTCAACTGAAACGCAAATCTCAGCCAAGGTACAGGCACCGAAGTACAGAGCTTGAGTTTAAATTGAGATTACTCCGTCTAGCATCATAAAAGAATGTATAAATAAAATTCAAACTAGAACGCTTTCATTACTTGCCTTAAACCATCAATCAATAAAACTAATATTGAGTACTAAAATCAACTAAATAAAATAATATTCATAAATTGCAAACCAGGCTTAAACTTGATAGGTAGAAATGACAGTAACATAACGAATTCACCAATACAATTTGGAACAACCGGTAAGCTTCTTTAAAAAACCATTAGGGTCAACTCAACCGTAAAACATACAGTTTAAAGAACCCTACAGTCTGCGCATGACTCCAAAGAGCAGCTCGTACAATCGTCACATTATGACACTCACCAAAAAAGTCCACACGGCTCAGAAAACCCACTTTGCCTTTGACTTCTGTAGATATTAAACAGTAGACAAAATCTCTTGGCCGTCAGAAATTGGAATGACTTGTTACTCAGGGACATACATTGACAGATTAGCGACACACTCTCGCTCAAACTGGTATTCAGTTTCCACAGTTGCTTATTGCAGCCATGCTATACAACTGACGTAAATGCCAGCTGCAGTTGGATGGCCATCTGCACTTGGATGGCCATCCTCCAATTATCGGTGGTCAACGACTGAGAAATAGACGACGCGGGCTGCCGGTAAGTCGGCGTGGCAGAGCGCACAAATACCCTCGGGCGAGGTGCGTAGTCGGCTGTTGTTTACCCATCAGACAAAGCGGTTATGTCGGGCTTTCGATTATACTGTACATCGAAACAGCTCACGCCACCAAGGGAGTATCAGATTTATTCGCTCATATCTTCTTCGTGAATTTCATTTTGCTTGTGACTTTGCATAAATAAATAGGTCAGGAGTCCATTATACGCAGGAGACGGCTACAGGGGTAGCAGGGGCAGTGTGGCGTGGACTGGGCGGTTTTATTGAATTAAAGGGTCCCGGGAAACATAAAAGACCTTGAGTCTCAAAAGGGTGCAAATCGAACACAGGAAGAACGTAGATCGAGGAACCATCAGTATAACAGTTGTACATTGTCGTAGCCTGTTGGGAAAGTACCAGAGCGCCATGCGCTAATACTCGTAGAAACCACCGATGCTCAAATCGTCATAGGCACTGAAAGCTGGCAAAAGCAGGAGGAAACTTCAACCAACATTTTTGTGAAAGCTCAACGGTGTTGAGAGAGGATATGCTAAACACAGCTGGCGGTGGTGTGTTTGTTGCTGTTAGAAGTAATTTATGTTGTAACGACATTGAAATAGATAGACCCTGTGAGTTAGTATAAGTAAATAATAATATAATGAATAAATATAATAATAAAGATATAATGAATAAAATAATAACTGGAACCTTTTACCGACGTCCCAACTCAGATGATACAATTGCTGAAAGGTTCAAAGAAACCTTGAGTCTAATTTCAAACACGTACCCGACTCATACAATTATAGATGGTGATGGTTTCAATTTATGCTCTATATGTTGGCGAAAATTTATGTTTAAATCCGGAGGTAGGTATAAAACATCATCCGAAATTGTGCTAAACACATTCTCTGCAAATTATTTCTTACAGTTACTTCATGAGTCCATTGAAATAATAAACGACTGAGAAAACGCACTTGACTTCTTGGTAACAAATGATCCTGAGCTAATAACGAGCACCAAAACGAATACAGAGATTAGTGAACACAGGGTTGTCGTAGCGAGACTGAATACCATAGCTCCGAAATCCTCCAAAAATAAACCAAAAGTATACCTATTAAAAAAAAAGTAAAAATTCGCTTCAAGCCTTCCTGATAGACAGTATGTATGCCTTCCAAATTAACAATGTAAACGTAGGCCAGATGTGATTTGAATTCAGAGTAACAGTATCGACAGCAATTGAGAGATTAATACCAAATAATTTAACAAACGAAGGAGCTAATTCCCCATTGTGGACAAAACAGAACACACTTACAGAAACAACTAAAAAAGCATGCCAAATTTAAACGAACGCAAAATAAACAAGATGGGCGATCATTTACAGAAGCTCGTAATTTAGAGCGGACTCCAAATCGAGATGGTTACGATAGTTTCCACAAAGAAGATTTGTCTCGAAACCTTGCAGAAAATCCAAAGCGATACAGGTCATATGGAAAGTATACTGCCCACAAGACACCATCAATGCCTTCTCTGCGCGTAAATATGGAAATACTATCAATGACAATGCTGCTAAAGCTGAGTTACCCTTTCCGAAATACCTTCACCAAAGAAGACGAAGTAAATATTCCAGAATTCGAATCAAGAACAGCTGCCAACATGAGTAATTTAGAAGTAGATATCCTCGGAGTAGTGAAACTAATTAAATCACTTAATAAATTCAAGTCTTCCGGTCCAGACTGAATACCGGTTAGGTTCCTTTCAGCGTATTCTGATGCCATAGTTCCATGCTTAGTCACATACAACCCTCGTTTGACTAAAAATGCTAATCGAAAGATTGGAAAGTTGCACAGATCACACCAATATTCGAGAAAGGCAATGGGAGGAACCCACTAAATTATAGGCTCGTATAATTAACGTCGATATGCATCAGCATTTGGAAAGTATATTGCATTCGAACATTGTGAGTTACCTCGACGAGTGCGCTCTACTGACGCACCGTCAATACGTATTTAGGAACCATCGTTGTTTATAAACACAACTAGCTCTTCACTCACACAAAGTGTTAACTGCTATTGACGTGGGATTTCGCATTGATTCCGTATTTCTTGATTTCCAGAATGCTTTTGATACAGTACCTCACAAGTGGCTTGTAATCAGATTGTGTGCTTGTGGTATATCTTCTCAGTTACGGGGCTGGGTTATTCTTGATTTCCTGTCAGAGATGTCATAGTGCGTAGCACCTGACGGAAAGTCACCGAATAAAACTGAAGTGATTTCTGCTGTTCCCAAGGTAGTGTTATAGGCCATCTGATATTCCTTATCTATACGAACGACTTAGGAGATAATCTGAACAGCCGTCTTAGGATGTTTGTAGTTCACGCAGCCGTTTAGCCAATTGCAAAACTATGTAGATAAGATATCTATATGTTACGAAAATTGGAAACTGACTCTATATAATTAAAAGCGTGTGGTTATCCACATGAGTGCTTTAAGGAATCCGTTAAACTTCGGTACCACAGTAAATGAATTAAATCTAAAGGCCAGAAATACAACTAAATGTCAAGGAATTACAATTAGGAACAACTTAAATTGGAAGGAACACTTAGAAAATGTTGTGGGGAAAGCGAACCGAAGACTGTGTTTTGTTGGCAGAACACTTAGAAGATGCAACAATCTATTAAAGAAGCCGCCTACATTAGGCTTGTCCGTCCTTTTTGGAGTACTGCTGCGCGATGTTACATAATAACGGAGTACATCGAGAAAGTTGAAAGAAGAGCAGCATTTGTTGATCATCTAGAAATAATGGAGAGATTGTCACGAACATGATATAGGATTTGAGGTGGACGTAATTAAAACGAAGACCTTTGTCGTTCCGGCGGGATCTTCTCACGAAATTTCATTCACCAACTCTCTCCTCCGGATGCGAAAATATTTTGTTGTTGCCGACCTGCATAGACAGAAAGAATAATCAGAATAAAGTAAAGGAAATCAGAGCTCACACAGAAAGGCATACTTGTTCATTTTATCCAAGGCCTATTCGAGAGTGGAATAATAGAGAATTATTGTGAATGTGTTTTGATGAACCGTCTCCCAGTCACTTAAATGTGATTTTCAGAGTAGCTACGTACATGTAAATGTATATATAGCCATGAAAGGTCACATGTCTTTGGAAGAAACCGTATATTTAGAGGTACAAATTCTCACCGATGTTGTGTGGACTTTCTTTTTAGTCTCAAGTTCTTAGAGGTTGGACAATATATCCGAAAGCCGGTTCACAACAAACTATGAAATCAATATTCTTGTGGAACATCAATAGTGTGAATGTCAATTGGTGCACTTGTGACAGAATATGCCATCACTGTGTTTCGAAACTACACGCATAAAAACAAGATTTTTTCGGAGATAATACTTCGGATTATATTAGTGATAGGTAGGGTCAAGTGTTTTGGATAGGTCTTGGGCTGAGGACGAGTTCTAGAGGGCAACCGTAGAGGTTCAAACATTGCACATTACACACTTCCTCCTGCTTAGGCAAATGGAGCAAATAGTTTTGTTCTTTTTGCATTCGATGAGGACAACGGTACGCCTTAAACGGCTTATGAAAGTATGGAGGTACCATTTAGTTCATGGAGGGTTCCTGACAAAACCTGAAGAAATCGTTTTTCACCATTTTTTGCACCGTCATCAGTGGATATCCAAATAACTAACTGCAGCAAAAGCGCTCAAAATATAACTTTATATTCTCTACGAATGTATCTAGGAGTCGCATCTTCCCGTTGTCAAAAATCGTTATCCATTATCGAGAAACACCCGAAAAACATGGCTTTTGGCATCATAACTGAAGCATGGATTCCAAGAAGACTGTGCACAACAAATGCTGAAATTCTTACGATATAGTCCTAAGACCCACGACCTTCAACAACCACGAAAATTTTCTGAGATATTAATCCGCTTCGGAGATAAAGAGGTTCGAAGCTACGCAACTCGTATACGTAAAAATCGGTGTGAGACGAACATGTAAGCTATGAAGTGACGTAGCACGGAGAAACGTCGCCATTATCACCACAAGTGTTCTTGAATCCCACACTGTAGCACTGAAGCTCATGAAAAATTCTTGTACACGCAGAATCTGGTGTGAGGTGTACGATTTTCTTTGCGTTATTTCAGTTGCACGTAAGTAAACTATCTATACTTTACTGAACCGTAAAAGATTTTTCATAGGAGTCATTTGTGCTCAGGGGATTAATGTGGAAAGGTTTCCAACGTGATTATGGTAGCAAGACGGCAATTAACAGACTTTGGACGCCGAATGGTGGTTGTAAGTAGACGCATAGGACATTCAATTTGGGAAATCGTTAGGGAATTCAATATTCCGAGATCCATAGTGTCAACAGTGTGACGAGAATACCAAATCTCTTTCATTACCTCCCACCACGGGCAACACAGTGGCCGACGGTCTTCACTTAACTACCGAGAACAATGGCGTTTGCTTAGAGTTGTCACTGCCAATAGACAAGGAGCAGTGCGTGAAGTAACGTGCGACAGACATATTCGTCAGAACAGTGTGGCAAAATTTGGCCATTAATTGGATATGGAAGCAGACGACCGAGCCGAGTGCCTTTGCTAACAACACGAGAACGCCTGCAACGCCTCTTCTGTTCTCGTGACCATATCTGTTGGACCCTAGGCTACTGGAAAATCGTGGCCTGGTCAGATGAGTCCCGATTTCTGTTAGTAAGAGCTGAGGGTAGAGTTCGAGTGTGGCACAGACCGCACGAAGCCGTGCTTCCAAGTAGGTAATAAGCATTGTGTAGACTGGTGTTGGCTCCAAACTGATGTGGGCTGTGTTTACATGGAATGGACTGGATCCACTGGTCCAACTGACACGATCACTGGCTGGAAGTGTTTATACTCGGCTACTTGTTCCAACACAACGATGGAATTTTGGTGGATGACACTGCACCATGTCATCAGATCGCAGTTTTTCCCGATTGGTTTGAAGAGCATTCTGGATAATTAGAAGGGATGAATTTAATGAATTTGCTGCCCAGATCGTCGGACAGGAATCCCATCGAACATTTATGGGACATAATTCGTAGTTGCGGACGGCCTTAGAGGTACCATGGCAGGGGGCTTCCAACGACTTGTTGAGTTAACGCCATGTCGTGCTGCTGCACGACTCCGGCCGAAAGAAGGTCCGACACGATATAAGGAGATATCCCATGATTTCTGTCACCTCATTGTACGATGACGTGGGCAAAACGACATGTGTGGTGTAACTTGGCCGCATACACCCATAAATACTTTCTAATGACATCTGGCTGCTATATTTCGTAGGATGCTTTGACTGACGATAAAGTAATCGTGACTCAAAGAGCCACAAATATTACTTGATACATGAACACTATGTGCAAGAGTGGAAGTGATTTACTTCGTCAGAATGCTGACCTCCTTGGACGTAGGAAACAGAAAATTAAGTTTAACTTCATGTCGTTTCAACACAATCACATTCAAGGTGTGTGCCCCTGGTTTCCTTCTTAGAGCCATGCTGCTGCCCATCTTCTGACTTCAGACCTGTTGTAATCATTCATTAGAATGATTTCTTATGGTTGAAAACACTTGCTACAAAGTTCTGATTTGAGAATGAAAAAAAGTACACTAATCTTGTCCGCTATACATATTTAAGAACACGTGACTTGTATTAACTGAATATAAATACCAATTGCAACTGGTCATTTATGGAATCCTTTTTTGATTCCATAAACTAGTTTTCGGAACTTTTCAGCCTGAACTTCAGGTTAGCCATGCAGGAGTTGCATACTGTATTTGTTTATGTACCGTGATGTAATACCGATTTGCGACAGTGTTGACATTATTGTTGTTAATATCCATTTTATAGCTCCATATTCATTGCTTATTGTCCACAGAATTAATCGTTATGCAATATAAGTTCTGTCACCACAATAACACGTAATGTCTGCATAAAGTATTTCATATGTGACTATTCGAAGTCCGACTAGGTGCCTGAGTGGTCAGCTCGGCGGAATGCCGTGCAAAGGGGCCCGAGTTCGATTTCCGGCGGGATTGGAGATTTTCACAGCTCAGGGATTAGGTGTTGTCTTCATCATCATCTCATCCAATGAGGTGGTGACAAGAAGGGCATATGGCCACCCCTTAAATTAACCATGTCATTCCGCCCCTAGCCATGCCGACCCACCGAAAATCCTGGACAAAGGCACAAGAAAATGAAGAAGATATGTGACTATTCGGAGTCACCTATATTTATATTAGAAATAAGAAGTAATCGGACCACCTATGAGGTGCGTTGTAAGAAGAGGTTAGCACGCAAGCAGTATTAATTTTTGTACATTATTAGACCACAGAGAATATACACTCATGTTCAGAAAGGACAGAACACCTTGAACGACTATTGACAGAACGTTCATATTCACAGGACTTGTACTTTAGTATGTTCTGCACAAACGACTGTCAACATCGATAAGGCGGCGCAACACCATTTACGGCTAAAATATGTCTATGGCTCTCATTGGCGCTATATACCGCACTTAATGAATCAGTGTGACTTAGGCAGACGTGCTGGGCACCTCGTAGAGGAATACGCAGATCGTACCGTCAGATCAGTGAGTTTGGATGGGGGCGCATTATTGGCATAAGAGAATATGATGTATCCATGTTTTTGCTCGTATGGGACAAAGTGTTTCGACAGTGCATCTGATATGTGTGGCAAATGGTTCACGGAAGGCCGTAATACACAACGAGATTCGTCAGGTCGCACCACCCAGACCACCATCCGAGAAGATCGACACTTCATCCGAATGGCATTGCGGGGCAGTTCTGTGTCCTCATGGGCACTGGCCCAACAGTGGAACAGTGTAACTCATAGTATACTGTCAGGGGTGAGAGTCCGTCGCTGTTCATTACGGCATGGGTTACGTGCGCGTCGTCCGCATCTGAGCTACCTTTGACGAATGTGCAGAAATATGCTATATGACAACGGTGTGTGAAACTACGTCACTGATGACATAAATGGCATCAGTATTTTCGGACGAATCCTGGTTCTGTTTGTTTGAAAATGATGATGACATTTTGGTTCGCTGCTGACAGGGGCAGCGGAATCTCAGTTGACGCATTTGCACAAGCTATACAGCGCTAACTCAAGGCCTTATGCTTTGGGAGCTGTTGGGTGTAGCCACAGATCACAACTAGTGCGTGTCCAGGGCACTGTGACCACCATGACTTTCATGAATGACGTCCTGCGACCGGTGGCCATACACTTTCTGCATAAGACCCCAGACGCCATTTTTCAACATGACAATGCACAACCGCATTTTGCTGCACGAACACGTGTCTCCTTGGTGTCATAGAATGTCAACCTTTCCTCCGGGCTCGTCATATCACCAGACTTTTCGCCAATCAAAAATTTGTGGTATATGGTGAAACGACTAGTGCAACGCTGTGACACACCACCAACCACAACAGATGAACTTTGGAAGCAGGTGAATGTATCACGCATGGCTATACCACAGAACGCCATTCGCGCCTTTTACCCGTCAATGCCATCACATATGGAACGAGCTATCAGGGCCCATGGCGTATCTTGTGCCAACTAGGTAGCAAGACACAACTGAACCGAGGTGACTGAAATGCTAATAATTTCTGCAGAACGTCCTACCTTTAGTCGTTCAAGATGCCACTGCTTTTTCCTGAACATGATTGTACGAAGGCAGTCTAGCTGAGGTCAGAAGAATCTGTTGACATTTATACCTGCATGTGGATTTAATTTCTTAACAAATCATAATTAATACTAATATCAGCGTTTTCTTTTTGATTATCATACTGCGATACTTCCTATCATCTGAACGGCCACTCACCAACAACTCACGTTAACCACCCACTCCATATTCTAACAATATGGGGCAATGAAGTGAAAACGAGGCCGGTTATACACTACTGGCCATTAAAATTGCTACACCAAGAAGAAATGCAGGTGATAAACGGGTGTTCATTCGAAAAATATATGTGATTACATTTTCACGCAATTTGGGTCATTGAGTCAAACAGAGCTTGGATGGCCTCTACAGGTATAGCTGCCCATGCAGCTTCAACACGATACCACAGTTCATCAAGAGTAATGACTGGCGTATTGTGACGAGCCAGTTGGTCGGCCACCATTGACCAGACGTTTTCAATTGGTGAGAGATCTGGACAATTTGCTGTCCAGGGCAGCAGTCGAACTTTTTCTGTATCCAGAAAGGCCCGTACAGGACCTGAAACATGCGGTCGTGCATTATCCTGCTGAAATGTGTGGTTTCGCAGGGATCGAATGAAGGGTAGAGCCATGGGTCGTAACACATCTGAAATCTAACGTCCACTGTACAAAGTGCCGTCAATGCGAACAAGAGGTGACCGAAACGTGTAACCAATGACACCCCATACCATCACGCCGGCTCATACGCCAGTATGGCTAAGACGAATACACGCATCCAATGTGCGTTCACCGCGATGTCACCAAACACGGATGCGACCATCCTGACGCTGTATACAGAACCTGGATTCATCCGAAAAAAATGACGTTTTGCCATTCGTGCACCCAGGTTCGCCGTTGAGTACACCATCGCAGGCGCTCCTGTCTGTGGTGCAGCGCCAAGGGCAACTGCAGCCATGGTCTTCGAGCTGATAGTCCATGCTGCTGCAAACGTCGTCGAACTGTTTGTACAGATAGTTGTTGTCTTGCAAACGTCCTCATCTGTTGACTCAGGGATCGAGACGTGGCTGCACGATCCGTTACAGCCATGCGGATAAGATGCCTGACATCTCGACTACCAGTGATACGAGGCCGTTGGGATCGAGCACGGCGTTCCGTATTATCCTCCTGAACCCACCGATTCCGTATTCTGCTAACCGTCATTGGATCTCGACCAACGCGAGCAGCAATGTCGTGATACGATAAACCGCAGTCTTTGACAACTCTGTCACGGATGACTCGCACTTGGAAATGTTGGAAATGACAGCTCTTGGTCTTAGCGTTATGTCTGGAAATGAAGATTACTACTTTCAACAGGATGGGGGCGCCACCTCACTTTCACCTGGATGTGAGAGCATTTCTCAATCGTACATTCTCTGCCAGATGGATAGGACGGAGTGTGGAGTAACCCGCTTGATCTCCAGATTGAATTCGTCTAGACGTCTTTCTGTGGGGTACTCTCAAGAACTCAGTTTCTGCTGCGAGATCACACACACTGTATGATCTCAGAGAGCAAATTGAGCAAGCTTGTGATGCTATTCCGTTGGAATCAGTAGAGTTGGCATGTCGCTCAGTCGTAAGTCGTTGTCGACAGTGTATTGCGATGGGTGGACACCAGTTTGAACATTTACCACCTTAAGTCGGACCATGAGGCACCTAACACCTAACAATATCAGGTGTTCCGCAGGGAAGCGTCCTGGGACCTCTGCTGTTCCTCATCTATATAAATGACCTGGGTGACAATCTGAGCAGTTCTCTTAGGTTGTTCGCAGATGATGCTGTAATTTACCGTCTAGTAAGGTCATCCAAAGACCAGTATCAGTTGCAAAGCGTTATGGTACGCATTTCTCCTCCTTACATGAAGCATCACAACAACGTTTCACCAGGCAACGCCGGTCAACTGCTGTTTGTGTATGAGAAATCGGTTGGAAACTTTCCTCATGTCAGCAGGTTGTAGGTGTCGCCACAGGCGCCAACCTTGTGTGAATGCTCTGAAAAGCTAATCATTTGCATAGCAGAGCATCTTCTTCCTGTCGGTTAAATTTCGCGTCTATAGGACGTCATCTTCGTGGTGTAGCAATTTTAATGGCCAGTAGTGTATAATGAGCATGGCGTGGTCCTTGGTAATGCAGGGAGGTGAATGTGTATAGAAGTGCCCTCTATTGGGGTTCAGGAAGGAACAGCGCGAACATTCGCTGCTGTTCCGTTTGTCTGTTAGACGAGCTCGGCGAGATGTCAGCGGGCCTGGCGTGCATCCGACTCAACTACTGAGGACGGGGAAGAGAAGTAGTGGCGTGTGCTGCGGTTGCTAACTTTGGAAGGGGGTGTCAGGAAATGAAATGAACGCCCGAATCTCCGCTGTGTATGGCGAACACAGTATATGTAGAGCGCGTGTGTTTTCGTGTATTAACCGATTTCGAAAAGGTCGAGTGCCATTGAAAGACAGCAACAATCGGCCCGGACAGGCTCATCGCGTCATTATCCCTGTCATTCTTGCGGTGGATGCTGCATGCAAAGTGACCGACGGCAAGCGATGTAAGACATTCAGCTCATGTCGGGCATCAGTCACGGTACCGCTCACGCCATCGTTACAGAGCGTAAAAAGTTCCGGAAAATCTGTGTGCAGAGGTTTCCCCAAAGCCTGACGGAGAAGCTGAAGAACAGAATCCCGATTTTACTGCAGCGCCTAGAGCGGAATCACGACGAAGAATATTGTTTTCTTTTTGGTACTGTCTAGGAGATGTATCGCGCTGTCATTATTTTTGAGTCGGAAAACAAGCGTCATAGCCAACAATGAAAGCACATGGATTCACCCCCACCGAAAATGTCCGAAGTTGTGCACGCCAGCTTCGTGAAAGCCATGCTGACATTTGTATTTGACTGCAAAAGACAGCTTCTCATTGACTTTCTGGAACACGGCACATCACAACCACCATGAACTGGCCATCACTGATCGGTGATACTGGTCGCACAAATAATATCTGGACAACTACTGTTGATAGGAACATGACCAGTGGTGTCAACACTGACACGAATGAACAAGTGGGGATAAAAAAAGTTCCCGTTAGGATGCCGTACAGTATAGAATCAGTGTGCCGATCAGGTAAAATCGTCGGGTGCATTGAGGCAATAATCCTATGGGGCACCGGAATGAAGATACCCCTTTGGTAGAACACCGTGTCCTGCTGCGTGAAGAAGTCTGCAACTGCCTGCTGGTCATCCTCTTTCGATAGGAGTCTTCGAACCTTCAAGGCCTTTTTTAAGGGACTGAAAACGTGATAATAGCAGATAAAGACTAAAGGGCCGGTGTCAAGTGATTCTCACTCGAGTTGGTTTAACTGCTGCGTTACGATATTTGCGATATCGGGACATGCGTCTTCATGAAGCAGCAGCACCCCTTGTCGCACCATTCCACAACGGTGATTTTCGAAAGACGTGCTTCCCCAGACAAATCCTACTTTCTCCGATGGATGTCTACCGACGTTTGTCCTTAGGCAGTCAAGAAAACAATAACAGCACTTTGGCCCTGTTTGGACTAATTTGGTAATCCCGTCACCATAATTCACTTTTCCGGATTTACCGCATGCACGTCGGAAATGCACGAATGCCAGACTAGTTCCTTGCCTTCATGTCGGTGCTTATATTCCCACTTCGGGGTCGCGCTACTTTGTATAGACGCAGCAGCAACGCCTTCAAACGAAAACTTTTTCGTATCCCCATATACGTAACCATCTCACTAAAATCAATCACTATTTCAGCTTTGGTGTGCTTTATACAATATCTACTCAAAAAATAATGTACTCTTGTAGTTGAATCACTGCCTTCGAAACTGGCTGTTGTCGTGCAAAGTATGCATTTTAGAAGAAGCTAAAGGCATCTTTAATTGACAAAGATTTAATCACACTGTTCTAAATTGTAACTTTTCAAAGAAGTCTGAGGTGAAAATAAACAGAATCCAGATTGAATAGTTTACTCTGCTTCGGAGCCATCTGAACCATTTTTTAGAGTATAGCTATGTACCTAATATGGACTCGAACCCAGGCCTTTGCGTTAATTAGGTAACCCACTTACCATCCAAGCCAACAGTTTACTTTCACTAGCAGGGGTACGGCTCTACGGGCAGGCTGTGTGCTGTGCCTGGACAGCTGTGGTGGTAAGTGTCTTGTTCGTGAAAGAGAACGGTCCCGTTTAGTGTTCACATCAATTACGTTAATTTGAATCTGTGTAGAATTTTCTATGTAAGAAGTTTCACTGTAAATTATCCACGGCGTGTAATCAGAACATCAGTATAAAAGTGTTGCGACTGGCAGCATCTAGAACCTGATTGGTCGGTCCTCTACCGTTATTTTTGCAGAATGATTTTGCTTGATTTATGTATTATTCGTGTATTTTTAATGCATCAAAGGTTGTCTTATATGCTCATCTTAAGAATGAAACATGCAGCTAAATTCACACTAGTTATAAGCAGTGAATTAATGGTTTGCTTAAGTCATTTGCTCCTTTCCTAGTTTTCTTTGGTCACTATCAAATAATGGCATGATATTGATTGTGCTCTTTAGGAAGCTATTGTGGAATTTACTTCATATCTGCACACTGCGTCCTGTTAACAACGCCTTTATACTAGAGTATCTACAATATTCTGTTCTGCTTTACAACATTTCCACTCTGATAGATTTGAAATTCTGCTATGGTTCATATCTCATAGGCAGATAAATTATATTCTGATATCTACAAATGACCTTGACAGTGACCTTCAAGTTGCCCTACATTTAGCATAATAACTCTGTTGTGTTTTATCGCTCTGTGCTGTGGGCACTATACCTAGATTTATCGCTGGATTAACACTTTTATTACTGTTTTACAAAGAGTTATGCAGAAAATTTTAAGCGAGACGTAAAACAGGTATCATTTATTGTGAATAATGTTGTTGTTGTTGTTGTTGTTGTTGTTGTTGTCGTCGTCGTCTTCAGTCCAGAGACTGGTTTGATGCAGCTCTCCATGCTACTCTATCCTGTGCAAGCTTCTTCATCTACCAGTACCTACTGCTATCTATATTCTTCTGAATCTGCTTAGTGTATTCATCTCTTGGTCTCCCTCTACGATTTTTACCCTCCGCGCTGCCGTCCAGTACTGAATTGGTGATCCCTTGATGCCTCAGAACATGTCCTACCAACTGATCCCTTCTTCTAGTCAAGTTGTGCGACAAATTTCTCTTCTCCCCAGTTTTAGTCAATACCTCCTCATTAGTTATGTCATCTACCCATCTAATCTTCAGCACTCTTCTGTAGCACCACATTTCGAAAGTTTCTATTCTCTTTCTGTCGAAACTATTTATCGTCCACGTTTCACTTCCATACATGGCTACACTCCATACAAATACTTTCAAAAACGACTTCCTGACACTTAAACCTATACTCGATGTTAACAAATTTCTCTTCTTCAGAAACGCTTTCCTTTCCATTGCCAATCTACATTTTATATCCTCTCTACTTCGACGATCATCAGTTACTTTGCTCCCCAAATAGCAAAACTCATTTACTACTCTAACCGTCTCATTTTCTAATCTAATACCCTCAGCATCACCGGATTTAATTCGACTACATTCCATTATCCTCGTTTTGCTTTTGTTGATGTTCATCTTATATCCTCCTTTCAAGACACTGTCCATTCCGTTCAGCTGCTCTTCCAGGCCGTTTGCTGTCTGACAGAATTACAATGTCATCCGCAAACCTCAAAGTTTTTATTTCTTCCCCATGGATTTTAATTCCTACTTCGAATTTTTGTGAATAATGTTATCCAATCATTTTTGCAAATCTGTCCTACAACGAATATAAAATCAGAATATAAATACCCATTAGATAATAAAAATTAATCAATTCTGAGAAATGCAATTCATACGAGTACCAGTGACTGTCAGTAGTTGATTAACGTAATTTACGTTTTTATTAGAAAAGACATGCTATATATAAGAGGACTTTTGAATGGGATAGAATTGGGATGATGTGAGAGTTCCCGGGAGAGCAGCAGAATCACGTGGGTGGACAGAGGAACAACACTTGAGGGACTTTTCAGAAGTATACCCCTGAAGGGGTGCGCCTCAATGCCATGCAGTCCACTGGATTTCCGTTTGTAATGTCAAGAATGTGTGCTGGACACACCGCAGACTACACAGATACGACCTACTGTTGCTTGTTTCTGCGGCAGCGACAGTTCTACAGCCCAGAAGTGGAAAGAGAAGGAACTCTGTTTTTAGTAAGGTCAAATAAGGCACTATTGTGTACAAAACGTAGAAAGCTGTGGTTATTTGGAATGTGCCGGAAAATAAAGATAACATATAAGAAACTGAGTGAGAACGCACACTTTCGGGCGCCTTTAAAGCTTGAGACGCAGTGGAACGATGACTTCATGGAAACTAAATGTTTATGCAACATAAGTGTTGCCAGGATAGGCTAATATAAATGAATTGGAGATTAGGGAAACTCGACTGTACCGCTGAGGACCCATTTCATTCGCGACACTGAGACAGACAGAAATATGGTGGGATGCGTTTTTTCAGCACCAGCTCTTAGGACGCGGGGTACTGGTGTAAGACGTGTATATTTCTATTGTCTATTGTCAAACCACAATTTATGAAAGATGCTTATATGTTTTAATAGGATTAAGTAGGAATAATTAATATTTGTCATGTTGGAAATAATTGTGGTATCAGGGAATGTCTGCACCAAAGTATTGTCGGCAGAAGAGACCGTACATTGATATAATTTTAAAAAGGGCTGGAGAGACCGCGTATAGATACATTTTAAGAAAAGAGCGGGAAATACCGCGCATTGATACATTTTGTAATGGTAGCAGGGACTGTCTGCACCAGAAAGCATTGTTGGCGTAGTTTAGCGTTCGTAGGATGTGAGTAGTAGGAAGCGAGATGTGAAGCGAGTCGGGAGCAGGTCTGAAGCGGGAGGTTGAGAGGAGCGGTGTGCCTGCCAGCCACCAGCTACGATTTACAAGAGATTATTAATGGATTTACAGAGACATCAGCTAACTATTATCATAAGAGGAACTAATATTACTGAATTATCTTTTTGAGGAACTCCAGATTAAGACTGGCTCTGAGCACTATGGGACTTAACATCTGAGGTCATCAGTCCTCTAGAACTTAGAACTACTTAAACCTAACTAACCTAAGGACATCACGCACGGTTCCAGACTGAAGCGCCCAGAACCGCTCGGCCACACTGGCACGCGAACTCAAGACCACTGAAGGTATGTTTGCGCAATGCTAGTTGTAAGATTATTGTAAAAAGTAGGTCCCATTTGAACGTTTGTAAAATCATTTCGTTCAGAATATAATTAATTTTTGCCAGCAATGTTGCATTACTGATTATAATCCATCCCAAAAACCTTCAACGTAAAACTTTGCAAAATTTTAATTAATTAAAGAATAATGTTAGCTTTGCTATTAAAGAATAATGTCAACTTTGGTAATAAATACAGCCACCTATTATGACAGCCCACCAGCAGCTAATAGAGTATAGTAAAACAGAGTAAGTATATTAATGTCGCAGTTCGATGTAGCAGTCAGATGGCGATCCAGTAACAATAAAAAAGGCAGGAACAGTTTTGGGTTATTGCAGGTAACGACTGAGGGCCACGACGACGACACATTGTATGTTTCGTCGAAATAATCAGAAAATCACTTTTAATAAGTAGCATTTAAATTTGTATGCGAAGATTGACAAAGATAATTAATTTCAAACGGAAGATTTCATTTGTTATTGTTAGGCAAGAGATAGAAATCCTAAGGGAAGGTTTAATATGTTATTATAGAAGGGAAGGTTGCATAACAAAAGATATATAGAGGAGACGGGAAGGTTTCATTGGTTAACAACATAAAGAAAACCCCATGGAAGGGGACCAGCATTTCCTATGGAATATTTTTACGTGTCATCCGTGGCCCAGCCAATCCAAACAAAAACGCAGAAACCGCAGTTTACCGTTTCCAAGCAGATGAGCTAAGGGACTTCGAAAGATTTTGGGCTGATTTGACTCAGCCATTCGCGAGAGGCGTTGGTGTGCTGACAGCGAATGAATCTTCAGCCGCTTTAGCCTCCACCTATAGAGATCGAGCAGTTATCATGACATGATGCATATGAACAGTAATGTCATTTTTATATAGTTCCAACAGTCTAAAGGTTAACTCTAAAATCTTTCTTTCAAATTCAAATGAGTTATTTGCTACCAATTCCTGCCATAGATGCAACGCATTCACTTCTCTAGTACTATCTGCCTTTTATACTAACATCGCAACAATCATGGTACAACTCCACAACTGCAGTTGTTTCCTTTTTATCATATGTGCCAATGTTGTACTTGATTGTTTTTACTGCTTGCGAAATGACTTACGAGTCATTTCAATCGTAATAAACAGTATCAAATGGTTGAAATGGCTCTGAGGACTATGGGACTTAACATCTGTGGTCATCAGTCCCCTAGGGCTGAGAACTACTTAAACCTAACTAACCTAAGGACATCACACACACCCCTGCCCGAGGCAGGATTCGAACCTGCGACCGTAGCGGTCGCGCGGTTCCAGACTGAAGCGCCTAGAACCGCTCGGCCACAACGGCCGGTAAACGGTATCAGTTGTGATTCTTGTTTCATCTAGTAGTCAAGGAATTACTAATTAATTAATTGGTTTGGAAGATGTCCATATTCGTGTCAGATCAAAGGTCCAATTAGTGTACGTCCGGATTTGACAGATCGTTAGCTTACAATAACTTACCAAACAGTTAATTAGACAATTGGAAAAGAACGTCCATTGCTCTCAGTGGCTCTTGAACTAGGTTGGAAGAAATTGAGTGCGTTACGTAGCTTGGGATGCTGGAGGAATGCTGCTGAGTGGTTCCTCTGTCCGACACATTGCGTCAGCTGGCAGCCAGTAAACAAACATTGCACCTGCAGTGGGTTGCTGGCCGCTGGCGTGCGTCCGATGGCTGTGTGTGATGGCTGCCTTCCCGACTCGGCTCCAACTCGTTTCTCTCTGCCTCAAACGAAAGCATCCTCCAGACTCTACGAGTTACCTTAGTACCTGCATATTTTCTACATCCGTGTAAAAAATTCATTTCTCCTTTTATTCCTCACACTGGACCAGAACTTTGGCCAGCATCGTCACGTTTGACTGAGTGCATGGTCTTTGCCTGCCAGTCACCGTTACTCTAGCAACAGCGTCTCTCCCTTTCCTTTCACTTCTGCTTTAAGGATTGTCCTGTTGGCTTTCGTGGCGTTTTAGACTCCGCGTACTTCAAAAAATCTCTTCCTAAGATCTCCGATTGCGGCGCAACCTACCTGGTGTTCCGCCATGCTTAGCAGGACGACACTTGCTATTGTTAATGCCCGTCCGCTGCCGAACGCCGATTTCCGGTGCATACATTACAGTGTGAGAAACCAAACATGGAAATACGCTGATACTTTTAGCAGGAGTAGCTGACAATACTGTAATTCCTATTGTACCTAGGGCGCTTATAAGAAACAAATAGAAATGCATAACATTGTAACCTCCCCACAAAAATTTGAAAGAATGAAACACGACAATATTTAATTATGAATGCTATTGGACATTGCACTAATTGTAACCTCGCCCACAATGAGAGGTATTGAAAATGGCAACAAAAATGTGAAATTCGCAATCTGACTCAAATATAAGTTTTTCATAAAAAAATTAAAGTCCATTCAGTGATAAGAAAATTCAATTAAACCGAAATATCGGTCTTTGGCCCTGTGTAAAACAATCAGAGTTAAAGTGTTACCTCAGAATAAATGGATGTCACATTTCTGCTCTTGTTGTTGCGCACCGCTTGGAGGAACTGCATTGCAAATAATAATATTCTCTTTTTTTGTGATTTTACTAAAAATTTTCTTTTAAAGAAGTGGAGTGAAATGGGAAGTGCAACGAAATCTTTAGTTCAATAAAAATTAAATTTTTGAAAAAAATGCTTTTGAAATAAAATTATTATTGGGGCACTTGTTAGAGAATAATTACAACAAATAAATTTTTACATTATCTAATGATTATATTAATTAACAGTATACCTTATTCAGCATCTTGACCAGTGTTGCCGACCACTCTCCATGACGACTATTGGCGTACTGCACTGCACGACTACTACTAGAGTACTGCTCTCAACTAGACAGAGCTGCAGACTCGCAACGATAGACTGACTGACTCGCAACGACTGACTGACAGACTGAGAACCGCTCGCAACACTCGCGCGGTCAAGCGCAAACTCTCTGGTCACAGATGCTATAATGCCTCGCCATCGCTGCTGCGTTACATACGTGTTTCATAACCCTCCACTGGGGGGGCAAAAATTTGGCAGCGATGGTGAGTCATTTGAACTTGCCAATCGCGGCAAAATTTTTAATTAACTAATAAACTTCTACAATTTACAGAATATTTAGATGTAGTACATAAAGTAAATGTTGTGCACACGCATTAAGTACAAGATATATCAGACAAAGACAAAATGTGAGTACAAAACATAGTAACAAATCAGAAAAATGTATATACAAATTATTTGACAGATAACAAAGTGCACAGGCACTGAAAAAATTCTTTAGCATATTCAGAACAAATAAACAGACTGGAAAAAAATATTATGTTGACAAGTGACATGAGTGCACATGCACTGCAGTTGAGAACATATCAGTAATTGATGAAATGTATGTACAATTAGTAACAAATGGCATAAGTGCATTCGCATTAAAGTATTGAATATACAGAATAGTAGAAAACATATTGAAAAATGAGATAAGTGTACAGGCACTGAAGTTCAGTAGAAAACATATTAACACCTAACATAAGTGCACATGCACTGTAGTTCAGAACATATCTTTAAAAATAAAAAATGTATACACAATATAAAAGACAAGAGTGTACATATACTGTACTTCAGAACAAATCAAAAAAAAATGTCTTTAGTATTTTCGCAATGGCAAAAAAAATCATGTCCAAAGTGCACACGCACTGGAGAAATGTCTTTAGCATTTTCACAACAAATAAACATAATGGCAAAAAATCATGTCGACCAGTGCCACAAGTGTACTCGCACTGGAATTCAACAAGTCGAAAAATGTATAACCTATGAACATAAATGATGTCACCAAAAAAATTTTTTTTTTTTTATGTGACAAGAATCAGGATAGGAAAGGGAAGGATTACATCATGGTTGTAGCACTTTAGATTGCACACAGCTGCTCTGAAAGTCCAAATCTTTCCACAGAAGTACAACACCAAGTGACACAACTTGAAGTTCTTTTCCCATCAGAATTTATCAGTGTAGCCAAGACACTGTACTGTCGTAGTAATGTTCCATGTTTTCATTTTGGCAGTACATTAGGTATACCAAACAGTGGGACCATAATAACGTCTTCATCGCTCACGGTGGTGGACAGCATGTCGTGTCAACACCACGCTCTTACAAGGCACACCAACGTAGAATTAGTGCAAAACCAAATATAGTGCTCCATGATCACTAGGATAAACAGGACAAATGGACATTGCAATAATTCAGGGTAGTCAGCTTATGAGGTGAAGGACATCAAGTCACATAATATTGACAATTAGAGACTTAATTAGTTTGTGGCATTCATAGCCCAGTTATTGAACATTTCTGTACCAAGTATGTAGTATTACAGAAAAATGTTCATTAATTGTTTTACATGGAATCAGTAGCCTTCTTTTCCTGGTTACAAAGCATTATTAAATAATCGCATTCTTTTCAGTTACAGAGTGTAATTAAGAATCATTAACCTTCTCCTAATTACAGTTAATTAATCATTTGTCATTCCAATAATAATCATTAGCCTTTTCCTAAATACAGTTAATTAATCATTTGTCGTTAATTAATCATTTGTCTAATTACAGTTAATTAATTATTTGTCGTTAATTAATCATTTGTCATTCCAATAGTAAGAATTATTAGTCTTCTCCTAATTACAAAGCATTATTAAACAGTACCATAGTTAATTAATTATGTGTCATTCCAATCTATTAAGAATCACTAGCTGGCATCATGGGTAATCATATTACAATAAACAGTGGCGGTCCTTGGCCAGTTACAAAGTATATTTAGTATGACAGAATAATGTTCATCAGAAGTCTTAGTTGAAAAGGAGAGTCAATTATTGGCCTAGCATTAACATAATACATTGAGTGATACAAATTATTGACACTCATTGGCCATTAACCAAAACACGAAAACTCAACATGGGAAAAAAAAGGGCTAATTAATGGCATAATTAATAACAATTCTTCAAGTGACATTAATTATTGGCACTCATTGGCCAGCAAGTATTGAATAGAATCATCATTCAGTATTATTCAGATTATTACGAAGTCATTATTAAAAATCAGTTAATTACAGTCATAGCATTAATAATCACAGGCATTATAATTAGTCTCATTACAATAAACAGTGTTTCTCCTTCGGTAGTATTCAGATCATTACAAAGTCATTATTAAAATCAGTTAATTAGTCATAGCATTAGTAATCATAGGCATTATAAGTAGTCTCATTACAATAAACAGTGGCAGTTATTAACTAGTGACAAAGCATTATTTTATATATATATACCTTCTCCTTTTTTTTTTTTGTCTCATTAAGAAGTCATTACTGAAGTGACATACTATTCAGAGCTAATCAGTATTATTCAGAACTATCATAAACTGGTATCACTACTTGGGACTGGTACTACATTTTTTTTTTTTTTTTTTTTTTGTTAGCAATGCATTGCGTTGGGATCGATAATTAATTGCTCAGACATAACACTATTTGCTTTTGACCTACTGCTGCAAATGAGGATAGGTAACGTCATTCGTCATGAGTCAGCTGTAGCAAGGTTATGCAACAAGGCAGTATATGTGATCACATTTATAAATGATAAACACAAATGGGTAAAAAAAAAAAATGCAAGTACAAGAACAGGTATAATAAGTAACAGGTTTAGTAAGTATTATGAAAAGCTTCTCCTGGAAAAAATACAAAATGGATTATTGACCTGAAAGAAGAAACGCACACTATGCTGAAAAGTAGTGAACTTCGAATTAACAGGTAGTGAAATGTGTATAAAATGTGTTCCATAGCTGTCCTTTCCAAAACTTTCTGTCATCCTACTATGCAATGTAACACCTGCTGTCAAAGCAAACTGCAACAAATACTTAAATAACTACATAGCGTAAATACATAACTTCAACCTTATCCTCATCTGTAAAGAAAACTTCATTATCCGTATCATCATAACCTCATTATTATCACCTGTAAAGAAAAACTTCATTATTCATAATACCATATCCTTCATCATTATTCATCAGTATTCATTATCATCTGCAAAAAATCACTTCATTACTCATTATACAACTATTCCTTATCTCTAGCATATTTCATCACTAAAACTAAGATGTGTAGTTCAGTCTGACAGCCTGCATCAATTACCTTGTATTCTGAAAGAAAAAATTAGTTAAGACTGCTATTCTGTGATGAGTATTGTATATTCTTGTTAATGCCTGCCAATCCTGATCCATTTACTCTTCCTCATAAAGTTATTGCATCTTCTTTTGTTTATTCCCTAGGTGAAATTCCCATTTATGGTAAATTTATTTCTTAGAATCATCATTCCTTTCTGAAATTCATGAACAAAGATTAATGTCTTGCATTTAAATCATATACCCACTAAATAATAACTGGTTTATGGTGGCATAATTAACCATACAGCATAACATGACAGAAAACGTAATATGTCAAGGACATTGACAGTGTTCAGATGCAAAAATGTACACAGAATATCACAATGCAGCAGCAAAAAAAAGAAAATGTAAAACAGTCACGATGTGGAGATGTCATAAGGCAAAAAAAATGTCAAAGTCGACTGGTGTGTGTTATATCTTAACTATTTCACAGTGCATATAAACAAAACTGGAATACAATCATATACACAAAAAAGTGGAAAATGTGCACGGTCTGATGTGTAACAACAAGAAAAGCGACCTGCTAACCTTACCTTGCCGGGCACTTGCCAAGAAAAAATACGATAATCATCAGTAATTAGTCAGGTGAATTAATTGCATTAGTAAATGACATCATAGTGTGTTGAATCATACAGTGGTTTCACTCAATAAACGGTTTAATGTTTGAGATATGGTGATTGCCTTTCGATTTTCTAGTTCTCAAAGTTTCGACGTGTACAACATTGGGGTGAGGGATGCTGCGAATCCGATATGGACCTGCGTACAGAAGTTCAAATTTACTGCACTTACCTTTTAATTTACTGGATAAATAGTGTGTACGTATCAATATCTTCTGTCCAACGTGAAAGTCGCGGCGTGTACAAACCTGTTTTTGCTGTCTTCTCCGGCGCTCTGCGGCACGTTTGATGTTGTTCAGCGCAATGTCAATTATTTCGTGGTGTCGTAGACGACGATTTTTGGGGAATTTTACTAATTCTTTAATTTTGTTCGGTGGTTCAACGTTTTTCAGTATAACAGTCGGAGATAGCATAGTGGATTCATTTGGAATGGAATTAATTACATCTTGGAATGAGAGTATGTGTGTATCCCAATCAATATGTCTTTTGTGGCAGTATATTCGGCACAGCTTACCAATTTCTTTCATTAATCTTTCACAGGGGTTCGAAGAAGCGTGGTACTTGGATATATAAATCGGAGAAATGTTTCTAGTTCGTAACATGCGTGTCCATACGCTACTACGAAATTGTGATCCATTATCAGAAATTACTTTCATCACATGCCCTACATGAGATAGAAAATGTTTTACAAATGCCTTCGAAACAGTTTTAGCAGTAGCTTTGCGTAATGGAGTGAAAGTAACAAATTTTGAAGTGAGCTCAACAGCGACAAAGATGTAGCAAAAACCTCTGTTAGTTCTCGGAATCGGACCAAAAATGTCTACAGCGGCCATGTGTCTTAATTTAACAGGTATAATGGGATATAAAGGAGGAATATGTGAAGTGGTGTCTGATTTAGCTTTCTGGCAAATTTTACAAGACGCTAAAACTCGTCGTATACGTTTCTCCATGTTGGTAAAGTAACAGTTCTGTCTCAGTATAAGAAAACATTTTCGTGCTCCGTAATGTGCGTAACTTAAATGAGTGTACCAAATTAATTTGTTGACCAGTTCGTCAGAAATGCATAATAACCAATTGTTGCTGTCAGGATGAGGGCGGCGAAACAGAATGTCATTGCGCACTGTGTAGTGGTTCCTAATCGTAACATTATTCTTATCTTGCCAAAGCTGTTTAATTTCTTTCCACACATTGTCTTTATTTTGCTCTTATGCTATGTCCTGTAATGACGATGAAATAAAGTTTTCAAATGCAACTTGCTGAATGTACATGACACTGAAATTTGCTTTGCAGAAGTTGGTTGCTACGTCTTGCTGATTGTTGCCGAGAGAACGCGATAGTGTGTCTGCTATAACATTTTGTGTGCCGGGAATGTGAACTATTGTAAAATTAAATTCCTGTAAATATAGTTTCCACCTGCTTAATCTGTCGTGAGTAAATTTAGCTGAAAGCAAAAACTGTATCGCTCTGTGGTCTGTGTAAACGGTGGTATGTCTTCCATAAAGAAAATGCCTAAATCTCATAAAAGCCCATACAACGCATAATGTTTCAAGTTCTGTGACGGAATAATTTCGTTCAGCAGGTGACAAAATGCGGCTTGCAAATGCGATGTTTTTAATTATTGTAGAGCCATCTTCTTCAATTTCCTGAAAAATGTGTACGCCTAAAGCGGTGTTGGAACTGTCGGTGGCAATGGAAAAATTTCTAGTAAGATCTGGGTGCGATAATAGTGGTGCATTCAACAGAGCATGTTTCAGGTTCATGAATTCAGAGTGTGCTTGTTTATCCCAAGACCAAATAGTGTTTTTACCTGTTAATTGGCATAATCTGGGTGTGTCTAAAGCAGAGTGATGAATAAATTTACGAAAAAAGTTAATTAAGCCCAAAAAACTGCGTAATTGCTTCTTCGTCGTAGGAACACTAATGTCACGTAGAGCTTGAAGTTTTTCCGGATCAGGTGCAATGCCTTCTGCTGAAATTACGTGTCCAAGAAATTTTATGGAATTTTTGCCAAAGTGCGATTTACTAAGATTAACTGTAAGTCCTTGTGCATGAAAAGTTTGTAACAGTTGTTCAAGAATCAGATTGTGTTCAGACCAGTTAGCTTCTGCGATAAGAATGTCGTCTACATACGTCGTAATTCTGTCTTTAAGTTCTGTCGGAAGTACAGTGTTCAAACCGCGAATAAAAGCTGCAGAAGAAATAGTTAAGCCGAACGGTAATTTGCAAAATTGATAACAGTCGCCGAAACAAAGAAATGCTGTGTATTTTCTGCAATTCGGATGAAGTTGAATTTGCCAAAATCCCGATTTAAAATCTAGTGTAGAATAAATAGCTGTACCGTGAAATTTCTGTAAAAGTTCCTCTAATGTCTGTGGTCGATCTGTTTCATTAATAATAATGTCATTAATGTGACGTGAATCAAGTACAAGGCGAAGTGAGCCATCTTTCTTCTTAACAATATGTAGCGGGTTTATGTACGGACTAACTGCTGGTTCAATAATTCCTTGATCGAGCATATCCTGCAATTCTTTTTTAACTTGTTCTCTGTGAATATACGGAATGGGATAATGCTTTGCTTTAAATGTGTCGTGCGGTTTGACTTGAAATTCATACATAAAGCCGGACATAGTACCAGGAATGTTGTCAAAAACTGGAGCTTGCTGTAAAAGAATTTCGTGTAATTGCGTTCGTTCGTCGTCTGTAGTTGCACTGCTCTCTTTAACCTTATCAGAAATCAACTGCATAACGTCGTAGTCAGCTTCGTCTGGAGTATTATAGTTATGTACGTACGTATCCGTGAACAATGTGGGATTACAGTCTATGTTACGTGTTGCGGAAATGACCTCTGTGCGGTTAATTGTTTGTTCTTCCGCAGATAAAGAGTGCTGAAATTCTAAAGCCAATTGTACATTTTCATCCTTTAACATTAAATAAGAATTCTGAAAATCAATAACTGCGTCGTATTGTACCAGAAAATTCGTACCTAAAATAATGTCTGTTGTCAATAAAGGAACAATCCAAAAATTTGAGTGGAAAGTATGACCTCCAATACAAAATGATAAATGCGTCTGTAATTTAACGTCTACACCTTTACTCGACACTGCTCCTTTCACTTTTGTTTTGCCTAAAGGTAATGTCGGATAGGTATTCTCTTTGTTGCACTCATTAAAAGTCTTCTCATTTATTACTGATATAGGTGATCCGGAATCAATTACTGGTAAAAATTTCGAAGAACCAATTTTAATTTCGATGACAGGATGTGAAATAGTTTTCTGAACAAATGGTCTTTCCTGCAAAAGAGTGTCTCTGATGTCGTCAAAAGTAATTACATTTTCGTGAACAACATTTTGCGTGTCAAAGGTAGTGCTTGTGTTATTAGAAGATGCGTCCTGTGCAGTATCTAGTCAGATTCTATCTGACGTGTTATTATTATTAGGAGGGTTCTGTGGCATTTCTACTATTTGAACTGTCCTATTACTTCTTCCAGACGTATTACGCTCTGGATGATACCTACTGTCGGGTTCATTCATGAGAATATGTTCTTGTTGATTACTTTGTCGCTGGTAAGACCGACTGTTATTAAACGTATGTTGGTAATTATGCTCATTATTTTTACGTCTGTCGTGAAAGTCATTCCTATACGGTGCATTGCGATAGGAATTGAAATACTGTCTTCTCTGTACGTAGTTGTCTCCTTGCTGCCGTGCATTATTATTTGTTGGATCTGGGACTATACGTGCACGTGGCGGAACATTAAAGCCTGGTTGACCTTGTGCATTACATTGTTGGTTATGTATTCCAACCGGCTGACTTTCATGCTGTTGTGGTGGAAAACGTCTATTGTTACCAAAATGTGTTTCCTGTTGCTGAAAATTTTGACGATATTGATAATCTGAATTTTGTCTGTGATTTAAGTTCTGGTAGTTATCGTTCCTAAAGCGTCTGTTACTTTTCCTATTGAAATTACGTGTCTGATCATAATTGCTGTACTTCTGTTGACCTTGGTTATTATAAGAAAAGTTTTTGTTTACAAAAGAATAATCAGATTGCTGTACTTCCAAGAGCTGTAAAAGATCTCTGAACGCTGAAATATTTTCTTTTTGCTGACCTGTTAGAAGTGACACTCGTAATGACCGTGGTAATTTGGAAATGCATAATTGTATCAGTGCGGATTCACTGTACGGTTCACTCAGGTATTGGTTTTGTTGTACCATGTGCTCAAAAAATTGCGTCACACTCGGAAAATTTGAGTTCTCGTAATTCGGCAAACTAATTAACTGATCTTTAATTCCGCGCTGTGTCGTCTTCGACCAGTACGCTGACAGAAAAGCATTCTGAAATTCCTCTACCGAGTAACACTGTCTCGCGATCGGTCTCATACGAGTTGCCGGTTCGCCTTCCAAAAAACTGCAAATAAACTCAAGTTTGTGTGTTACAGGCCAAGTCGGTGGAAGAGCAAAGCTAAATTGTTGAATCCAATCCAATGGGTGAATCTGCGTTCTATCGTTTTTGAAAACCTTAAACTTTCTCACTGACAGAAAATGTTTGTAGTCGAAATTATCATCTCTGTGTGATAGAACAGGTTCAGGATCGTAAGAGAATCTATTGAACTGTGGTTGATCGGAATCTAAGTCCCGTACTCTCTGTAGATTACCCAAATTATACGCACTGCGTGAGTCTGACTCATGTTCATAAAGTGGCGTCTGTTGTGGCATGTTATTAACTGAAATGTTTTTCATCTCTGTTACTTCTTGTTGTAAATTTGATAACTTCCTACGTAACGTGTTGTTAGATGAATCGATCTCATTAATTGTCTGCTGTAAATTTTGAAATTCAGGTGTTTGGATAAATGAAACCGGTGCAGTATCGTCTGATTTATTGTCATTAGTATTTTCGATAACATCAATACGACTGGCCAATTCATCACATTTCTCAGTCAGTATTTTAACCTGATCATCGGTTTTAGAATCAGACGCATTAATCTGTTTTTGCAACTTGCGCGTAGTTTCGCTCAGTTTTTTAACATCAGCTTTGATAACATCACAATCCTGTGTTAGATCTAATTGTTCGAATCTATCTGTCACTGTTTGAAAATTTACTGTGTGTGTATCTGTTTTTGATTTAAGATCAGAAATTTCATCCCGTAATTCCGCGTTCAATTGTTCTATGGTATTAATTTTGTCGGACACTGTAGTAATATTATTGTCTACATACGTCTTCGCTTTCGCGAACATTTTACGTTTGTCCTCTTGTCTTTGTGCAGTGATTGTTTCCATAACCTGACGTTTGACTTTATTTTGATCTTGAATAAATTTGCGGAAACGCGTATCACTGTTCTGTATGTGCTGATTAAAGCGCTCGTTAATCTGAGTGTTCTGCTGTTCGAATTTCGCGTCTATCTTTGCGTCCATTGTGCGCGAAAGTTCTACCGTTATTGCTTTAAACTCGTCCCGTAATTGTGTAGCTTTTTCAGAGCATTGTTTAGCGACTTCGCTAATTTCGTCTCTGAGTGTTTCTGTTGCGGCTGTCTGCATTTCCCTTAATTCTTGCGCAACAGACTTTATTTCTTCGCTATTTTTTCGTGAACAAGCCTCAATTTCCACGCGCAACTGTTCCTTAGTGTCATGGCACTGCGCGGCAACGGCTCTTATTTGTTCACTAAGCTGTCTGGAATTGTCGTCTAATTTTTCATTCTGTTGTCTGACCTGTTCACTAAGTTGTTTGAGATTTTCGTCATTATTGTCAAGTTTCTCGTTCTGTTGTTTGACCTGTTCACGGAGTTGTTTAAAATCTTCACTTTGTTTGTCTAATTTTTTATTCTGTTCTCTAAATTGTTGTTTGTTATCTTCCCTAAGTTGTCTGAAATCTTCACTCTGTTGTTTAGTCATTTGTCGCAACAAAGCCATAATTGGATTCGACTCAAGGTCAGCATTTCTATTCTCTGTGCTGTTCAACAGTGGATCTGGAATTGTTTCACTTTCTGTAACCATTTGGTCATTTTGAAATTTACAAAAAGGTTTGTCAGTCAAATGTATACTATCAGTCATTGTTTCGGAATTAAATAAATCTGTCGTACCTTGTGTATCCTGTTCATTTTCATTAGACAAATTTGTCTGTACATTACTTAGATTTTCTAAATCGGGTGTGTTAAGCTCGGCAGCGCTCATTACTATAGACCGCTCCGCGTCATCAATTGTCGTCAAGTTAACAGACGAGACAATTGAGTTCGTTTGTTCATCATTAAGGTGAAAGTCATCATTAGTGGTTGGAATGCACTGATTGTTAGTGGACGCAGGATTGTCATGATTACACTGCGTGTCACTAGTATTATTGGTGAAGTTATTTAATTCGCTTATTTCGTTCATAATACCTCGCGATACACTATTCACAGTCTTTCGCGGCATTTTAACAACAGTCACAATTATTCACAAAACAATAAGCACAAATGCAAAAGCAACACACAAATACAATAGAGCAACGAATTGCCGTTGACCTGTAGAAAAAAAGTCACAAGATTAATAAAAGCGTTGCGCTAAATCCTGATTATATCTAAGCAAATAAGAGCAGATATCTGACTGTTGCTCAAAAGACTCTCAACGAAATACGATCCTGGACTGGGTGTCGCCAAGTGTAATCTCCCCACAAAAATTTGAAAGAATGAAACACGACAATATTTAATTATGAATGCTATTGGACATTGCACTAATTGTAACCTCGCCCACAATGAGAGGTATTGAAAATGGCAACAAAAATGTGAAATTCGCAATCTGACTCAAATATAAGTTTTTCATAAAAAAATTAAAGTCCATTCAGTGATAAGAAAATTCAATTAAACCGAAATATCGGTCTTTGGCCCTGTGGAAAACAATCAGAGTTAAAGTGTTACCTCAGAATAAATGGATGTCACATTTCTGCTCTTGTTGTTGCGCACCGCTTGGAGGAACTGCATTGCAAATAATAATATTCTCTTTTTTTGTGATTTTACTAAAAATTTTCTTTTAAAGAAGTGGAGTGAAATGGGAAGTGCAACGAAATCTTTAGTTCAATAAAAATTAAATTTTTGAAAAAAATGCTTTTGAAATAAAATTATTATTGGGGCACTTGTTAGAGAATAATTACAACAAATAAATTTTTACATTATCTAATGATTATATTAATTAACAGTATACCTTATTCAGCATCTTGACCAGTGTTGCCGACCGCTCTCCATGACGACTATTGGCGTACTGCACTGCACGACTACTACTAGAGTACTGCTCTCAACTAGACAGAGCTGCAGACTCGCAACGATAGACTGACTGACTCGCAACGACTGACTGACAGACTGAGAACCGCTCGCAACACTCGCGCGGTCAAGCGCAAACTCTCTGGTCACAGATGCTACAATGCCTCGCCATCGCTGCTGCGTTACATACGTGTTTCAACATTTCTAGACGGTTTTTCTCTAATGGAGCACAACAAAAAACGTGTAGTTCATTCGAGCATTTGTTCACAACTGCGATTAGGCGTCACACAAAGATACTTGGAGATACTTTTCCTAGTTTAATGTTTTAACAGTCTGATTACATTCCCTTTTTTTATTCCTCAGCCTAGTATTAATTTAAAACGCGAATGATGGGATAAGGGCTACAGTTGTTTTTAAATTGATGCGTGTTATCGATGACTAAGAGTTACCGCACCAGGAGCTGCTGCATCCAGAGAAAGAAGTTCCTGGATGACGGATGAGAGACAGATGGCTGCCGAGGACACCGGCAAGAAACAAGAAGCGCGCCGACGACGACCAACCGCTTTTTCTTGAAGAATGAAAATTACGAATGAAATATATTATGGCAGCCGTTGTTCTATGTTCTTTTTCCACTGAACGATGTTTTAATTCGCCATTCCAGAATATTAGGTGTTAACATTGATTGCTTTTCGTTTGAAGACTGTAAATGTTTTTGCAGAATATATTCTAAGTTTCTTCGTTAAGTAGTTCATCGTTTTCTTTTTACATACTGAGAGGTTACAAGTGAATATGTGCAATTTATTTTCAAACGAGTCTAATTTCCCCTGTTATTTGCTAAATGCTGTTTCAAACTAAGAGGTATATTTATTCTAACACTTGTGCCCGTAGCGAACTGGAGTAGGAACACCTTATCTCGCCAGCGTTAAATTTTCTATCTGTATGTGCCTTTTTTCTCTGGGACTGATAAGCCTACAAGTTTCTAATACTGACAGCTGTTTCCAGAATATATTATTAGCTCAGTGAACCACTATCAATATTTATATTTTTTTAGTATAATATATATGACTTTTTTAACCTTATTCTGTTTTTAACTGGGGGAAATTTCATATAAACGTCCCTGTTTGAGCAAAAACCAGTTCATGTCGTGATTATAATTTAGTGGCGCCTTTTAACTATTTTATGCCATTTTTGAAATTTTGAATCAATTGGTTTAGTGATTTGTGACATAAAAGCAGTACCGTACACATATAACAATGAAAATGTAAACTCCTAGGAAATGCGATTTAAGTAATTTATTATGAAAAATAAACCAACACTTCTTACTTTATTATCAAAAGTATCCAGCAGAATAAGCTGGGTGATCTTTTGGTGTCCGCCGCGATAGCTGAGTGGTCAGCGTGACGGATTGCTGTCCTACAGGCCCGCGTTCGAATCCCGGGTGGGTCGGGGATTTTCTCCGCTTAGGGACTGGGTATTGTGCTGTCTTCATCACCATTTCATTCCCATCCGGCACGCAGGTCGCCCAGTGTGGCGTCGAATGTAGTAAGACCTGCACCAAGGCGGCCGGACCTGCTCCGTAAGAGGCCTCTCGGCCAGTGACGCCAAGCGCTCATTTCCATTTTCATCTGTTGGTTATTTTTCTTCACATAGAAGCTTTCTTCTTCTTCTTCTTATTCTTACTGCCCTTCTTTCCTTTCTTTTAAATTCAGCTGCATACCGAGCCGTGCTTACTCGCATTTTGTCCAGAAACAGAAGACCTTTGATGGTATTAACACCAGAAACAATGCCAAGCCTTTCCATGACCTATAATCTAACCAGGAGACCATCACTGAATGAAATAACAGCATCAAAGACTTTGCTACTGCCCACACTAGTAACGGGAGCAACAGCATTTTTTGACATATGACGTCTTTTCTGCCAGGTTCCATGAAAAGCAATTGGGATACCTGGATTTCCTTCATTTATGTTTTTAGTTTCACTGGCATCAGCCTTCATAGATAAATTGGCCTCAGATTGAACAGTGTACTTGCCCATTTTACCATTTGAAGGTGAAAGAATCACTATGGCACAATCTACATCTACATCTAGATCTACATTTATACTCCGCAGCCACCCAACGGTGTGTGGCGGAGGGCACTTTACGTGCCACTGTCATTACCTCCCTTTTCTGTTCCGCTCGCATATGGCTCGCGGGAAGAACGACTGTCTGAAAGCCTCCGTGCGCGCTCGAATCTCTCTAATTTTACATTCGTGACCTCCTCGGGAGGTATAAGTGGGGGGAAGCAATATATTCGATACCTCATCCAGAAACGCACCCTCTCGAAACCTGGCGAGCAAGCTAAACCGCGATGCAGAGCGCCTCTCTTGCAGAGTCTGCCACTTGAGTTAGCTAAACATCTCCGTAACGCTATCACGGTTACCAAATAACCCTGTGACGAAACCCGCCGCTCTTCTTTGGATCTTCTCTATCTCCTCCGTCAACCCGATCTGGTACGGATCCCACACTGATGAGTAATACTCAAGTATAGGTTGATGGACTACATTTTCTAAGGACTCTCCCAATGAATCTCAACCTGGTACCCGCCTTACCAACGATTAATTTTATGTGATCATTCCACTTCATGTGTTTGTGCAGCAGTATTACCATCACCGATTCGTCACAGTGCATACAGTAGACCGATGCTACTCTCAAACTGCATTTTTAGAGGTCCAAAAGCAGGTTTCATTTTCACAACTGGCACAAAAAGCGGAAAGTTGCAAGAAAATCCAACAGATTTTGCTATTTGCAAATCAGCAGGACCCCCACAATGATAACATCACCATCACATACAGTTCTTGACACCCTCATCAGAAAGTAGAAATGATCGCTAAAACATATTGTTCATTAGACATTTCATCTACAACTTCACCCATTTTTGTTTTATGCTTTTGTGGGTGTATCCCCTTCACACATTCTAACTGCACAAATGTTGAAACATCCACTTCCTTCAACAGGTGATGAAAGAGAATCATTTACCTAAAAGGTGATTGGTATGGCACTCATCACTAAAAGCAACACGAGGACGGATAACAAACTCCGAAAGAAGCGCAAACGAAGCTCAAGACTCAAAACAGTAATTCACAGATCAAAAAACTGATCTGTAAACACAGCTAGTTCCTATGACAAAGGTACCAACCAAATGATTAAAGTTTTCTATAACAGGAAAGTGATACTCACAGCCTAATGTCCTCGGAAATGTGAAGACTTGGGTAACTTCCCAGAGCGTTCACACAGTTCTGAAAAATGAAATAAAAACGTTTCAAATTCGAATTTCTTAACATATTTTGCGCAATTTTAAGCAGAAAGTTCCAAATATTTTATACGGAGTTAAAACAGAAAATGCGATGTTTTACGATTTTGCGGCCTTCTAACTCCTCTTAATTGTTAAAGGGAAGTCGGACGGAGAAAACCCCATATTTTAGGAGCTCAGTATCACTCTTATATTGAATCAGCAAGAAGGTCAAGAGGTATTTAGGGTTAGTCCACTATTAGCACAGATACACCCAAACCATTTAAACTTCTACAATACGTTCGTGGGCCGGGGGTTTGGATTCTGGCAATTCAATTCTCTGAAAATTCTATACAAAAGCAGAACCGCCACTATATAAGGCGAGTAGAACGCGATCTGCTTGCCGATTTTCATTTACGCGACTGGAATGTAGCTGCTTGCTGTACCAGACGAAGGATATTCGCTGAAACACCTGTGACTTCGTTAAAAAGCAAAATTGACAGCAAGTGAACATGACTTGTTTTTCTACTCAGATAATGATTATTTTAATCAATTTTTAAAAATTTATGTTTCCATTAGTTCTGTTTTACATACCAACGCATGCTACAAGCTTATCCACCATCGGAGAAATTAACTTATCTAAAAGGAAAAGAAACAAATGGCTCTGAGCACTATGGGACTTAACATCTGAGGTCATCAGTTCTTAGAACTTAGAACTACTTAAACGTAACTAACCTAAGAACATCACACACATCCATGCCCGAGGCAGGATTCGAACCTGCGGCCGTAGCGGTCGCGCGGTTCCAGACTGAAGCGCCTAGAACCGCTAGGCCACTCTGGCCGGCTGAAAAGAAACATTTGTGTGGAATTTCAACGATTACACAGATAAGGACGATGTTACGCACCCTACTAATGCCATGGTGAAGAGAGACAATTCCATTGCCATTTTTGATGATTTGCTATGTCATGTAATGCGCTGCATATAGGGTGGTCAGAAAGAGCCTGAAAAGCATGTAAGGGTGCTGCAAAGGTACGATGGGTTGAGAAATAACTGTTAAGAAAAAAATTTTATACGTTCAGCCGTTTCCGATTTAAGCAGCATTGACGTTAGGCAATCATGCCGTTGCGCGCGTACATTCAAGGAGTTGTACGCGCTGAACTGCGGTAATGTATAGATGGGTCCATGAGTACCACTTGTTGAAATGCTCAGAAGCAATTAAATTGTGTCTTTTTTTAAAATGATAAACTTAAACTAGTTGATCAAAAGCTACGTTTGTTCCGCTGGAGGAAACCAAGCGAAAACCACATTTAACGACACTGTCTCTGGACTACTGCTTGAATTTGCGCACGCAACGGCCTGCTTCGTAAACTTCAAAGCTAATTAACTCGGAAAAGGCGTAAAGTATTGAATTTTTTATTTAACAATGATTTATTAGCACAATATATCCTGTAACACACTTATAAGCTCTTCAGACTGTTTCTGACAACCGTATATAGCGTTCCTTTGGATGCGGAATGAACTCCGAACACCGTTTCCGCTTCCGTTTCCGGGCATATATGACCGTCATAATGATGAGCCGGGTTAAATTTCCGGTATTACTACCGGTGTTTCTTGGTGGGGAGACTCGAACTGTGTGATTCCTGGTAATGAGCTACTTGAACCAAAAGTAGAAGCCCCAAGGTCTGAAAGCTGGAACAGCCGGGTGGAAGATTTGGAAGCTCCATCCCTTCCATGTAGCCTCCAAAAGACGCCATATACCAGAAGATAACACATGATCTGGTATGTACTCCGTGATACTCTCGGTTTTGTTAGCGTCAAGGTCGGAAATCAGTTCCTTAACATTCTTGTGATAAATGGTGTCTGCTTTACCTAAGCTATTTTCATGTGATCATTTATCATTAGGTCGCTTCGGATTGTTACTCCTGGGTATCTCATGGTCATTACTATTCAACAATATCGATCCTCCGGAGATCTGCTACTGTCTTCTGGCGTTTCGACCTGCTTACAGACAACTTTATCGTTTGCGACCACCTCATGGAGGTTTCGACGTTAACTAGACTACTTACGTATTTTGTAAGCAATAATGGCCACATAACACACCCTTCGCTATTTGTCTCATTACTCTTACGTATATGTATTTAATTCTACTAAGAGCAACGTCTGCGTTCTATCTGCTACGAAGTTCTGGAAAGTTCAAAATTTGTTGAGACCCAATAAGGTCGTATTTTGTCTACTAAAAAACATTGTATAGTTGTATCGAATAGCTTTCCTAAGTCTGTGTGCTTTTGCCTACGTAACTTAATATTTCATGAGCGAACAGAGCGAGCTCAAATTCACATTGCCTTCGTTCACGGATTTGATTTTCATTCTGCAGAAACGTCATAATGCTTGATCATAAAAGATTTTCCGTAGTTCTACAAAAGATTAACATAATCGATATAGGCCTACAGCTATGAACATCAATCGGCGCCGTTTCTAAGAAACTGGAATGACTTGTGCATGTTTTGAATGCCTAGATACCATTCGTTGCTCCAGTGATCTAGTATAAACTACAGCATTAAAGAGGGCAAGTTCTTTCGCATAATCTCTGTAGAATCTGATAGGTATCTCATCGAGCTCGGATGCCATTCCATTGTTAAGCGTAATGATAGCACTTCCGTGGCTGTGCTCGACAATTTACTGTTATGATAGATGGGCCTGGGTCCGGATTCATAGCTTCCCTCCATCAAAGTTTTGAGGTAGTCCAAAAACTAAACAACACGGCGATTTTCACCAAGTGATTTGGTAGACAAGTACTTGCTAATAATTGGAGCTTCACCGAACTTTTATCTTGAGTTCCTTAACCTTTTCTGGCCGATATAATACTAATTACAGCGCCAACCACTAATGTTTAGCATTGCATGCCTATATCACAATCTAACGAAGAAGAAATACGGACGGCATATTAGTAACTTAAAGAAATGCTAGCACATATGAATACGAACGACAGACTATTAATCTTAGGTAACTGGAACTATTTAGCGCTCGTGAGGGAGAAAACTCAACACACGATTCATGGAAGAAGACCGATATAGGGAACGGAAACGAGTGGCGAGCAGATAATATATTGAAGGTCAGTAGAATGAAGAGAGAAAGGTGCAGAGTTTGATAAAAATAGCAGGCCGATGTGGCCGAACGATTCTAGGCGCTACAGTCTGGAATCGCGCGACCGCTACGGTCGCATGTTCGAATCCTGCCTCGGGCATGGATGTGTGTGATGTCCTTAGGTTAGTTAGGTTTAAGTAGTTCTAAGTTCTAGGGGACTGATGACCTCAGCAGTTAAGTCCCATAGTGCTCAGAGCCATTTGAACCACTTTTGATAGAAATAGAGAAGGAGTTTGTATGTGGTTTTGATATCGTATCAACTATGCCAAATTCTCGGAGAAAGTACGTCATGTACAAACATTTCAGGATAAAAAATCATCCGTTAGGAGATAAGGAAACAATTCCGAAGTGAAAATTTCTCATCACTTTTTTCTCTACTGTTTTCTAAAATCTGTATGACAATTCACAGTTTGGAAAACTATACACATGTTCTTACTATAGTCCTTCGAGGATATCAACAAGGGATGGAACGAACTTGCAACACTAAAGTGTCGATGCATCTTCAGTGCCACACTAATACAAATACGTGAAGCTGTGTTTCGACCATAATTCCTCAATATTTACCTCTTCCTGTGTTATTTCTGTTTTATTTAAAGGCCAAAGGATAGAGGCAAAAAAATGTAAAGCGAGACAATGGCATCTTCTTGTTTTACAGTAAAACAGTATGCTGATATCAGCTGTGATTACATACAACCATTTGCCTACATGGATCGTAGAATGCACTCACGTGGGCAATGATAGTTTTTAACTTGACCTCCAAACAAAATATGTGAAGTTTAATAGTCTTATTATACGTTTCCTGAAAGCTTCAAATTGCTGCAATAACAATTACGGATAGATTACACATTTACACGACATTTTCTCTTCAAATAGGAGCCTGACGCATAATTTTGCTGTTCCTCCGGCAACATTCTACGTTAATCAGATGATGAATTATGATCTCTCCGGTTTTCTCGGCATGATTAATAGTGAGCTTTCAGGTGTTCAGCTGAGTTGTCGTTTCCATTTTCTGACCAACACTTCGACGACCGACCCATCTATCTTCTTCAGGAGGTGCGAGTTACGCTGTTACGTGTATTCGCTAGAGCTATTGTTGGTCTCACCCTGTTATTTACGCACGACTTCGATTCTCGACCTCCACTGCGGCGTCTGACACTTCTTTGTTTGACAGTGCACGGACTTCTGTCAAACGCACATTCCCTCAACGTTTTCTAGCCCTGATTGATCTGATGGTCAAAGAAATTGTAATAAACTGAATGCCGGAGACGAAGCATTATTTTAATTGAAACCCTCGTCCCATTTACTAAATTTTCTGATGTCTTTATTTCGACAGACTCCTTAGTTGCGCTGCTCCAGAAACTTGGCGTTTCCATTCTAATAATATTCTCATCGTATTTCATTTCATGATTATATTTAGGGCAATGTACGGTGATGCCTGATTTGCTTGATTGTTTTGGTCGGATCTGTCGCTAATGTGCTTCACGTATTTTCCCGACTATTCTGGTACGCTGGCCAACGTAGGACGTCATATTCGCATTGAATGCGACACACATTCGGTTTTCCGAGACCTAGATCATCTTCGAGATTACAAAGAATACTTTTTATCGTAGGTGAACGGGGCAACGTACACAAGATGCCATGTTTCCGTAAGAGTCTACCGATCGCTCCAGATAATGGGCCAGCGATTTTTGACTTCTCTTCCCCGGTCTCAGTCTCAAGCCTTTCTCAGATGATCTTTATTTTGACTGCATCACCTGCTCAGTTTCATGACTTGAGTGTTCATTCCTGCGGAACACCAGTCGTAGGTGTTCTAATTCTCAGTCGATGCTCTCATTGTCTGAAAATATTCGAGCTCTATGCGCTAGAGTCTTTAGCACCGAATTTCTTGGAGACGGATAATGATGGCTGTAGGCGTGGAGATAGAGGATTGTGAGGACTAGTTTCTATGTAATCTGTGACTCAGTGTTTCATCCAGTCTTCTCTTAACTAAGACATCGAGGAAAGATGGTTGCCCTTTTTTTCAAGTTCCATCATGAAGTTTAAATATTCCAGGAACCCTTGAAGCTTTTCCGCTCCGTGTGGCCATACCAAAAACGTTTCGTCCATGTACCGATTGAAGCACGTTTGTTTCAACATTGCATATTCTAGCGCCTTTGCTTTTTAAATGTTCCATGCACAGGTTGGCCACAACAGGCGATAACGGACTACCCACTTTCAACCTATCGGTTTCCTCATAATATTTTCTGTAGAACAGTAAGTAAGTTGATGTCAGAACGTGCCTAAAAATTTCTGTGAAACCTTTATAGCAATGAGTTCCAAGGAATTAGAAAGTGGAAATCTCGAAAAGAGGGGAGAATACATCATAAGTGGCCATAATATTTATACCCTAGAATCGCAGTTGGCTGAGGCGACGTACAAAGTCGGAAAAGTTGTTGGTGTGGTGTTCGCATTTCCCCACATATTCGATGAGAATGCGTTTGAAGTACGTTGTCAATTGGCACGTAGGTGCGTCAGTGTTACTAAATATGGATTTAGAGAAATTCCTTCCTTGTGCAACTTATGAAGACCATATATCTGTGGGGGCACTGCTGTTCGTGTTG
Organism: Schistocerca piceifrons; assembly: GCF_021461385.2. Classification (NCBI taxonomy): domain Eukaryota; kingdom Metazoa; phylum Arthropoda; class Insecta; order Orthoptera; family Acrididae; genus Schistocerca; species Schistocerca piceifrons. The sequence goes on from NC_060139.1 coordinate 378,607,403, forward strand.
CAAGACTCTTAATGATTTTATGTACAAAGTCGGAAAAGTTGTTGGTGTGGTGTTCTCATTTCCCCACATATTCGCTGAGAATGCGTTTGAAGTACGTTGTCAATTGGCACGTAGGTGCGTCAGTATTACTAAATATGGATTTAGAGGAATTTCTTCCTTGTGCACCTTATTAAGATCATATATATGTAGGGGCACATCTGTTCGTGTTGCAAGACTCATAATGATTTTATGTGAGAGTCTGGACTCATTGAGAAAGGTCGTCATGTTCCTCTCGATTTTATTCGTAGGATAGCCACCTGTTTGCATATATGCAACGTCATTCAGAAGATCGAATATCTTCTCATTGTAGTCCACACGTGAGATTAGGACTACAGCGTTGCTCTTGTCAGCTGGCAGAACTACAGCCTCCTAGTCCTCCCACGGATTTTTTAATGTTAATCGTTCTTGGAGATGTTGGAACTTAACATTGGCGCCTTGGTAAGTCTTCACAGGTGTCGTGATGAACCTCGTCTGCTGCTTGAGATGGGAGAGAAGCTACCACTTGCCCCACTGAGCTGATATAATCTGATATTGGTAGATTTTTTAGACTGGGCGTGAAATTTAGTCCTTCAGCAGGGACTTTTACTCTATCCTCATCCAGATGTTTCTTTTTTAGGAATGGAAGTAACAGACTGGCTGAAATTCCAAAGCTCACTATTAATCATTCATGCGAGGAAACCTGAGAGAGGGGGAAGAAACGTTCCACAACTTACAGAAGTCGGCTGGGTTCCGCCAAAAGAAAGGTCGAAGGTGACCTTCCTAACGAGACGTCAACATGAACAGGCTGTACCTATGTTCACTAAAATCAAGCATCACATTAACACACCAGCGTCAAATAGAATTATGCGTCCTGCTAGCCTGGCTCTAGTGAGAGGTAATTCGTGACACTAGACGGTTGCTGGATGTCACTTCAAAAGAGCTTCTTCATTTCTATCTTTGTATGTCAGCTTAAATGTCTTTGTGTTCTTGATAATGGGCTGACACGATCAGATGGGCTGACACGAACAGATGGGCTGGCACGAATAGAAACTATGCTCCTGAAAACACCTGCAAGGCCAAACAGGAAAACCTGATCATTTGCACATTAAGTCAAGACAAGATTCAGGACGCCGTACTGCAATTAATGTTTCCGAAATGCATCTGGATGAGGATATGGTGAAGATTCTTGCTAAAGTGCGAAATTCCGCACCCGCTGTACAAATGCTATCGCTAGCCCCGCAAAGCATCTAGAAGCTTCTCTCCCACTGGAAGCAGCAAATGAGATTCACTGCGACACCTGAAGACCAGTTACCAAGGCGCCAATCTTAAGATACAACATCTCCAAGAACGAGTAGCACTAAGAAAATCCGCAGGAGGACTAGGAAGCCGTAGCTTTGCCAGCTGGTATGGGCAACGCTACAGTCCTAATGTCACGTGCGGTTTGCAATAACAACATAGTCGATCTTCTGAATGACTCTGCATATACGCACATAGCTGTTGATCGTATGAGTAATGTCGAGAGGAAGATGACTCTTCTCAATGAGTCTGGATTGCCACATAAAATCATTAAGGGCCTTACACGACGGGCAGCCGTGCCACCACGAATACATGGTGCACAAGGAAGGAAAGACTGACGCACCTATATAACAGCTGGCAAAATACTTGAAACTGTGTCACAGCAAGCGTGAGGAGAAGTGTGAACACCACATCCGCAACTCTGCTGACTTTGTACACTCGACAGCACAAAAACCAGGCCACCCCTGAATTCCAATATGTAGGTCGCACCAGACTGTACGCAACCACGATAGCATAGGCGTCACACGTTCTACATACTTTCTGCTGTACAGTCCTTTGGCTATACACTATGGATACCACAAGCGACTGCTATATAATACTGTTCCTTATGGCACTCAGCCAAGACGTAAGCAGTAACATCATACAAGACATATTAGAAGCACGTTATTATATATGAGACAGTCCTTAACGCTTTTAAATTAAAATTCATTACAAGAAGTGACACTTCAGAAGTGTTACCATACTCATTAAAAATGTTCAAAAGTGTGTGAATCCCTAACGGACCAAATGGCCTAGGTCATCGGTCCCTAAACTTACCCATTACTTAAACTAACTTACGCTACGAACAACACACACACCCATGCCCGAGGGAGGACCCGAACCTCCGGCGGGAGGGGCCGCGCAGTCCGTCAAAGGACCCCTCAAACCGCGCGGCCACTCCTCGCGGCTCACTCACTAAATTATAGGACAAGTTTTTGTTCGCGACCATAATTTGAACCCGCTGATAAACAAACAAAGTTTGCCTGTCTGATCGTGGCTCAATTAGGCATAAAGAGACGTAAAATATAGAAGTGTTCACCAGTATAGTTCACAAGGCCGAATGTTCGAACCTGGAAGTAAAGACAATACGTTTAACACTACACCGGGAACCCCATGAAGCTTTTATTTCCTCTGAGAAGTAACCTCAGAAGGTATGTAATAAAGTACAATGCACGAGTATGAAATGCTCTGAAGTAAAGTTGTGGTGCTGGACAGGCAATAGAACCCAGTACCTATATGAATTGTTTAACTAAGTACAATAAGATGTCAGATATTAAATACGTTGACCAATAACTTAATATTATTACCTGAAACGTCGCTATAAATGATTATTTCCTGGCAGGGATTCGAACCCGGCTCCTTTCACTATTGACTTGTAGCTATGAACAGACATGAAATGTTTATTGTTTCTTCACCAGTAGCAAATTGTGCTCATGTTCGGCTGGAGGTAACAATGACTAGTTATGTGCTGCCTGGGACTCCAACCCCTCACATATTGTAGTTATTGACCCTACACGAAGAGTTGTCAACTATTAAATTCTCTTTCACTTGTAGGTAGGTTTGTGTCACTCGTAGAGACCTAGAGGAATTTGGCATCGTGAGGAAACAACAAAATGATGGGACAGTATCATGTAGAAGGGTTCAAATCCATAGAAAAATTTGAATCGAGACTCTAATCCCAGTCCAGTGCCAATATTTTCAAAATATCAAGGTCACTTAAAATAAGAAGGTCCTAAGACCTTACGTGACAAGTGGTTCGTTAGCTGAAATAACGTTACTAGTGTAAGAAAGCATACTAGAGACAGAGTTTCTTACGCCTCTGACAGCCAAAACTAATCCAACTCTGTTCTAGTCAGTAGCGAAATTATACTTTTAACCTCGGCACAGTCTTTTGTTCCTTACTTGGCGGTACTTGAAGTGAGGAGGGTATCTTTCTGGCTGTTAAAAACTGGTTACCCCTTAGCCATTACAAGTTAGCCTCAGACCAACCAAACACAGAATTTCACATGTAAGAGCGTCATGTTTTTGTCGTAATGGTGCACACAGCACACAGTACGGGAAATGTTGACTTCCACTGAATTATTGTGTATAACCTATTTGGGGTCTAGTAGTCAACGTCATGCATTGCAAACGCAAGGCCGTGATATCAGACGCATTCTTTTCCTTTCTATTTTAAGCCGTGTTCCATCTGCTAAGAGTATAAGTCTGACATAAGGTCCGTTTCTTTCATTTTCTAACCAGCCAGTAATAGATAAACGTCCACAAAATGTATTGTTATTGATACACGCCTTGTGGCACAAAAAATGTGTTTCGTGTTATGAACTGTTTCACAGGGATGTGTTTTACAGTTGACTTCTGTTGCCAACAATTGAGATGCCTTTACAGTCGCAGAGTAACAAATGCGACCCGGAAAACAACACCAAGGAGCTTAGTCGGCACACATCTACCACACGTCTTCTGTCTTCTGATCTGTCACTTGCATGCGCTTACGTTTCTCGCCCCTAGTCGATCAACCACCAAGAAAGTTTTTTTTTTTGGCGATTGTTCTTTAAACGTGGCTGAACTCAGAATCACGAAGTCGCTACATATGTGGGATCTAACAACTAACTCCACCTTATCAGACGGTTTTCGATAACGAGGTGGAATATATTGTTGGCAACTACTCTGATGTGTGTTTCTGGTGTGTTCAGTAACCTAACGAGAAAATGTTTTAATGTGCACTGCTCTAATACAACTGGTATCTTATCATTATATATATATATATATATATATATATATATATATATATATATATATATATATATATTAGAAATAGCAGAAAGTCTACATCAGTTTACTTGCGTAATCATACTCATCACATCCGTTTCACTAGGCGGCCTCCCAACAGTTACTGCGAACTGTGACCTTTCAGACAGGAAATCACGAATCCATAAGCACAAGTGAGACGATAGGAAAGCAATGTAATTGGGAGCCGCTAATGACGAATTATATCAGAAGACTTTTTGGAACTCTATAAATACGAACTCAATTTGAGAGCTCCTCTGTGGTACGTCGTGCGAATTAAGTGCCAGCTGTGTCTCACAAGAGTGATGCTTTCCCAATCCATACTGGTTTGATTTCACTAGGTAATAAATTTCGGGGTATTCCATAACAATGAAACAGAATATTTGTTCACACGTCCTGCTACATATCGATGTCAATGAAATGGATCTGTAACTCAGTGCATTACGTTTACTTTCTTTCTTATGTATTACGGTGGTCTGTGCAAATTTCCGTTCTTCTCCCTCACCATAAGACATTGCCTCTTGAAACATAATCGTCCTGCTACAACTATGATAGGGTCATGACAACGCAGTGGGACATTTTTGGTGACGCTGTGATTTAGTTACTCTCTGGAATGACAGAAAATTATTCACTTGATATGTTCGTGGTATACCAGTCAAACATTCTGAGTGAAATCCTCTTTAGTGTGTCATTAATCTATCAAATATAGCTGCCGGGGTGGCACACACACACACACACACACACACACACACACACACACACACACACACACACACATATATATATATATATATATATATATATATATATATATATATATATATATAGCAGACAACCAGATCATTTCTCTTAAATTTGTGACAGGTAAAGCTGCCATCTAGTAAACTCCTCATAAGAGCAAAGCGAACTGGAAAATGTTGAAAATATATCTTCACGGTGCCAAACGTGACAATTGAACCTAAGCAATAAAATGTGAGAGATTCTCCACATGAAACTAAAACAATTCCGTTAAAGTTCGCTTACACGAAAAATCAGTGACATTTAAAGGTTATCGATTCAACTCAATATCTGGGAGCTAATATCACGAACAACTAAAATGGGAACCGTCATATGAAAAATACTGTAGGGAAGGAAACTCAAAGACCGCGTTTTATTGATGGGATACGTAAAATATGAAACAAATCTCAAAGTGACTACCTACAACACACTTGTCCGCCCTCTTCGGGAGTATTCCTCCGTGGTGTGGCATCCCTCCAAGGTAGCACTGAGGGAAGACATCGAAAAAGTTCAAAGAAGGGCGACTGTTTTGTATTCTCGTGAAATAGGGGAAATTTATCGTGGGTATAGTAAACGAGTTAGGATGGAAATCTTTGAAACGTAGGCGTGACGCATTGTGTCGAGGTGTTTTTACTAAATTCCAATCGCCTGCCTTCTCCGCCGAATGCCACGGTATTTTTTTACCCCTAAATACATAAAAGACATGATTATTGCGATTAGAGATAGCAGTAGTTGCCCGGTAACGTTTAGTTGTTAATTAGTTCTACGCACATTTTGAGAGAGGAGCAGCACAGAAATACATATGTTCAAAGAACCCCCTGGCAAGCACTAAACTGTGAATTGCAGATTATTTATGTAGATGTTGATGTAAATCTCAAGGGAGGGATAGCAAGAAGGGGGAAGGGGTCTGGAATGGATAGGAGTGAAGAAATGCGGAATAAAAGAGTGAAAAACTAGCGAAGTATTCCTTGCTTAAATGTATGCCACAGTTAGTTTTATCTTAGAACAGAGACAAAAGGAAGGAATGTTTTCAGAACGAAGAATGGATCATAGGTAAGGCGATGTAAAAGAATACGTTTTCATAGGTTTTGAGAGAAATGATACAGGACAGTAAAGGAAGTAGAAATTAAACGAGAACGTGCAGTTTTAATGGAAACCGCTATATTTGTTTATAACGTTTCCGGAGGATGGAGCAGAAGGGCAAATGAGGTGATTACGTAAGAGTGGCGAGAGAGAGTGTGAGAGAGAGAGAGAGAGAGAGAATGGAGGAGATATTACCAGTGAATAAACGTAAGACGAAATCGTTTGCACAATTTTTGGAGGACGGAAGGTGTATTAATGGACACAGGGGAAGAGTGAGATATATATGAAATAACACAAAATATGCACTTATCAACTTGATGATTACGAGTTAAGGCAAGTTTAAAGCGTAGTCGCCAATATAAAGCAAACAAAAGAAAACGAAAACTAATGTTTTTGGTGGTTGAACGATAAGAGACGAGAAAGATGAACACATACTGATACCAGATTAGAAGACGTGCAGTACGCGTGTAACCAAGCTCCTTAGTGCTGTCTTCCCGGTCGCATTTGTTACTGATGGTGATAATCATGATGATGATCGTGAGATTAAAGAGACTAAACTACTGGGTCATCAGTCCCTCTATTTCAGGAGAGGAACACTTAAAAAGGTAGGAAGTAAAAAAGTGGGGACTTGGCTGCTCGAACTACACTCCTGGAAATGGAAAAAAGAACACATTGACACCGGTGTGTCAGACCCACCATACTTGCTCCGGACACTGCGAGAGGGCTGTACAAGCAATGATCACACGCACGGCACAGCGGACACACCAGGAACCGCGGTGTTGGCCGTCGAATGGCGCTAGCTGCGCAGCATTTGTGCACCGCCGCCGTCAGTGTCAGCCAGTTTGCCGTGGCATACGGAGCTCCATCGCAGTCTTTAACACTGGTAGCATGCCGCGACAGCGTGGACGTGAACTGTATGTGCAGTTGACGGACTTTCAGCGAGGGCGTATAGTGGGCATGCGGGAGGCCGGGTGGACGTACCGCCGAATTGCTCAACACGTGGGGCGTGAGGTCTCCACAGTACATCGATGTTGTCGCCAGTGGTCGGCGGAAGGTGCACGTGCCCGTCGATCTGGGACTGGACCGCAGCGACGCACGGATGCACGCCAAGACCGTAGGATCCTACGCAGTGCCGTAGGGGACCGCACCGCCACTTCCCAGCAAATTAGGGACACTGTTGCTCCTGGGGTATCGGCGAGGACCCTTCGCAACCGTCTCCATGAAGCTGGGCTACGGTGCCGCTCACGCCCCAACATCGTGCAGCCCGCCTCCAGTGGTGTCGCGACAGGCGTGAATGGAGGGACGAATGGAGACATGTCGTCTTCAGCGATGAGAGTCGCTTCTGCCTTGGTGCCAATGATGGTCGTATGCGTGTTTGGCGCCGTGCAGGTGAGCGCCACAATCAGGACTGCATACGACCGAGGCACACAGGGCCAACACCCAGCATCATGGTGTGGGGAGCGATCTCCTACACTGGCCGTACACCACTGGTGATCGTCGAGGGGACGCTGAATAGTGCACGGTACATCCAAACCGTCATCGAACCCATCGTTCTACCATTCCTAGACCGGCAAGGGAACTTGCTGTTCCAACAGGACAATGCACGTCCGCATGTATCCCGTGCCACCCAACGTGCTCTAGAAGGTGTAAGTCAACTACCCTGGCCAGCAAGATCTCCGGATCTGTCCCCCATTGAGCATGTTTGGGACTGGATGAAGCGTCGTCTCACGCGGTCTGCACGTCCAGCACGAACGCTGGTCCAACTGAGGCGCCAGGTGGAAATGGCATGGCAAGCCGTTCCACAGGACTACATCCAGCATCTCTACGATCGTCTCCATGGGAGAATAGCAGCCTGCATTGCTGCGAAAGGTGGATATACACTGTACTAGTGCCGACATTGTGCATGCTCTGTTGCCTGTGTCTATGTGCCTGTGGTTCTGTCAGTGTGATCATGTGATGTATCTGACCCCAGGAATGTGTCAATAAAGTTTCCCCTTCCTGGGACAATGAATTCACGGTGTTCTTATTTCAATTTCCAGGAGTGTATATAAGCAAATCAACGAGATTAAAAAATGGCGTGGCAGTTGTTGTAAAACTATGGGTTGAAGCAAATTGAAAAATCCCGAGCAGCATCGTGAAGAAGAGGGTGTAAAGGCACGACAAGGTGAGGGGGAGAAGAAAGTAAACTGTGGTCGCATGGGGGCTAACCGCCGGAGGGGGAGGATGTATCCCCCCACAACCACCCCTTACACTGAAAGTGGGAGAGTTTATAGTTTATGTAAAATCTGCTTTCCATCAGGAAATTCAAAACTTTGGTAGTGGTTGTCTCGTCATCCGCAAGAATCTGAGGTAGTGCGGTAGGCAAGCTGAGAGCGTGCTGCAGATCGACCAGCAGGGCGCGCTCGACAGGAACATGCGCCATCGTCAGTAGACAACCGCAGCTGCAGTGAGAAGGATCCTCCCGACGCAGGGGCTCGTGGGCGTTTCGTGTGGCCGATGCGTCGTGAACTCAACACTGTGGCATATTTCCGAGAGGCCTGGAAAGATGTACGCTACCCCTTAATCGTTCTTAACTTGTTTTGGGTCGTAGTAGCTGTCGTTCCAATTCCCAGAGCCTCAAAATATTTCTTAACTCTGGGTCCGGTAATCCGCCGTCAAGTTGACGGTGCTCAAACAGCCTGAACTGTTGGCCTTGTAAGGGAGTCGGGTGACATGGGTGAGTAGGTTTGTCACTGATTGTGACTGCGTAATTAGCCAGAAACTGCTGTCGTCTAACCCGTAGCAGTGGGAAACCAGCTTCCGCGGGGAGGCTTTCAACGGGGTTCGTATGGAAGGCACCCATTGTCAACCGTACGCCTGCGTGGTGAACAGGGTCCAGCTGACCGATACACATCCATTATCGAAGTGAGACAAAATCAGCGCTTTGCAAAATCTCAGAAGAACTATGCAGTCCGCGCCCCACTAGGAGTTACTGAGAGAACGGAGACCATTTAGCTTCTTCATACATGTTGCCTTGAGCCAGCAGACATGTGTCAGTCAAATCAGCTTGTCAAATAAAATGTCTAAGAAGTGAATAGTTTCAACGACTTCAAGTAACTGGTCACCAAGATAAAATTATGGGTGCGGGTTCACAGTCCAGAGTCGAGAAAAATTCACAGCTCGTGATTTTGCTCGTGAAAATTGATGGCCATGATTCAACACCCAGTCATATACTACCAGGTTGGCCCTCAGCAGTGCACAGTGTTGCAGAGGCATGGTACAGACAAAGATCACCCACAGACAGTGATGGAGAGAATGTGGGATCCACTGTATTTACGATGCCATTGATGGTGATAGCGAAAAGACTTGCGCTCAGAATCGATCCCTGAGGTACTCTAGTTCTCTGTACAAATGGGTCGCTGAGAGTTGAACCTATCTGGACCCGAAAAAGTCGGTGAGATAGGAAATTCTGGATAAAAATTGGTAGGCTGCCCCGGAAACCCTACTCATACGGCGTAGACAGGACATAAAAAGGTGGTATCATATGCCTGCTGTAGAACAAAGACCATAGCAACCAGATATTGGCTATGCGCGAAAGTATTGCGCACTGCAGATTCCTGACGAACCAGATGATATGTGGCGACCGGAAGGCCCGAAAGCCGCTTTGGAATCATGATATATGCCTTCTGATGTGTCGGCTGCTGGGCCAACACCTTGTTGATCGAGATGGCTGAAAATGCACGCTAGACTAACGCAGACGGGCGTGAAGTACTGGAACAGGCTACGTAATTAATGCTATGAAGAAAAGTACGTAGCTGGATTAATACTTATCTTTAATCAATCATTGTGGTACATCGCTCTTGACGATACACAGGAGACTTTAATTACAATCACTGTAAGGCTAATGGCGCCTTGCTAGTTGGTAGCCATTAACTTAGCTGAAGGCTATTCTGTCTCTCGGCTAATGAGAGAGAAAGGCTTCGTACATCTAGTCGCTAGCTAGGTCGTCCATACAACTGGGGCGAGTGCTTGTTCGTATCACGAGACCTGCCTTGTGGTGGCGCTAGGTCTGCGATCACACAGTGGCGACACGCGGGTCCGACATGTACTAAATGGACCGCGGCCGATTTAATCTACCACCTAGCAAGTGTGGTGTCTGGCAGTGACACCACATTCCTCCCCCGCAAATCGGCGAACGGGCGTGAGATAAGGCTTCCGCCCGCCGTGGGGAGGACCCCATGTTGACGTATGCGATGAGGTGGGGAGCCTAACAACAGGCGAGGCTGTGCCACCCGCACCCGGCCATTCGGTCCGAGGGGAGCTAGGAAACGCCTGAAAACCTAGTCCAGGGTGCACGTCAACATGCGGTGTATGCGCCCGTAAAGAAACAGGAGGGGCCGAAGGGTCGATCTCCATTGCGTCGGGGTAGCCGACGCGCGATGACGTCATGTGGTCCGGAGCGGGCGGGAGTTCCATGGCGGAGGACAGCTGGTCACGGGAAGCGATCGGCGACGCGTGACCCTGGGAGGCGCTTGGCTGCTGCAGCGAAGAGTCGAATGCGGGCGGCGCCGGCGGGAGAACAGGCGGCGGCGGCGGCGGCGGCGGCGGCTGCTGCGGCGGCGCGTCGCCATGGGGCAAAATGGAAGGCATCGTCGGTAACACCTGGGGATGAGGCGAGCCAGTAGATGGGTCCCCAGGGCGCTGACCGGACGGCACCGTCGCTGAAAGCAGACGGGGAGCGGCAGAACCCGTGCGACGACAGAGGCGCAGCTGATTGAGATGCCGACGCACCTCACCAGAGGCCCCCAAAACCAAATACATCGCGCGGCCGAGGCAGCGAAGAATGCGCCCTGCGAGCCAACGCCGTGAACCTCGATAGTTGCGATAAAATACAACGTCGCCAGGAGCAAAAGCAGGAGTCTGCCGCTGCAAAGGAACCTGATGCGGCGGATGCAGCAAAGACATCAAGGTGCGATGAGGACGACCGTGGAGCAACTCAGCCGGCGAGCGACCATCTTGGGGCTGAGAGCGATACGAAGACAAAAAGAGCAACAATGCGTCCTCCCGAGAATGCGACTCTTTCAATTTCAACATCTGTGACTTGAAAGTCCGGACCAATCGTTCAACGGCACCGTTTGACTGAGGCGAAAACGGCGCGGATGTCAGATGTTGAATACCATTGGCCTGGCAGAATGACTGAAATTCTGCGGACATGAATTGTGGGCCATTGTCGGAAACAATAGTCTGCGGAAGACCTTCAATGCAAAAGATAGCAGACAACGCTTGGATGGTGGCGGAGGACGTCGTGGAAGACATCCGGACAACAAAAGGAAAATTACTGAAGGCGTCGACCAGAACCAACCATCGAGCATTCCAGAAAGGACCAGCAAAATCAATGTGCAAGCGTTGCCAAGGGGAAGTGGCTTTTGGCCACGCAAAGACTTTCCACGCGGGGCGGATTGTTGTTCGGCACACGCCATGCAAGAAGAACACATTTTCGTAATCGCAGCATCGATTCCGAACCAAGTACAGTGCTGACGAGCAAGTTGTTTCGTTCGCACTAAACCCCAATGTCCTTGGTGAAGAAGCCGTAAAACAGAGGACTGGAACGAACGTGGGACCACGACTCTGGACTGATCATTATCAGAACGCAACAACAAAACACCACGTCGAACAAAAAGTCTCTCCTTGTGAGCAAAAAATCGGCGAACCAACGGATCCTCGATCCGCGACTTTGACAAAGGCCATTGCGTAGCAACAAAACGCAAAACGGTAGCAAGGACAGGGTCAGCAGCTGTGGCTGTAGCTACACGACGAAAATCAATCGGAAACGATTCGACCACTTCATCGGTTTCCGAGCCAATGAACAGGCAAGCAAGTTCGGAAGAATCGAATGCTTGATCCTCAGCAACAGGCAAACGGGACAACGCATCAGCGTTGCCGTGCTTTGCACGCGTGGGTTCGAATCCAATCCTCGTCGCCATGTGATGTGTCGGCTGCTGGGCCAACCCCTTGTAGATCGAGATGGCTGAAAATGCACGCTAGACTAACGCAGACGGGCGTGAAGTACTGGAACAGGCTACGTAATTAATGCTATGAAGAAAAGTACGTAGCTGGATTAATACTTATCTTTAATCAATCATTGTGGTACATTGCTCTTGACGATACACAGGAGACTTTAATTACAATCACTGTAAGGCTAATGGCGCCTTGCTAGTTGGTAGCCATTAACTTAGCTGAAGGCTATTCTGTCTCTCGGCTAATGAGAGAGAAAGGCTTCGTACATCTAGTCGCTAGCTAGGTCGTCCGTACAACTGGGGCGAGTGCTTGTTCGTATCACGAGACCTGCCTTGTGGTGGCGCTAGGTCTGCGATCACACAGTGGCGACACGCGGGTCCGACATGTACTAAATGGACCGCGGCCGATTTAATCTACCACCTAGCAAGTGTGGTGTCTGGCAGTGACACCACACCTTCCAGCTTCAAGGCACCAACAAGGGGGCGTTGACCATTCTTTCGAATAGCTTACACAGCCTATTCGTCAGAGAGACTGGCCGGTAGTTAGTTAAAATATGTGGGTTCCTTCTCGGTTTCAGGACGGGAATAATAATACCTTCCTGCCACTGAGAGGGAAATTCTCTTTCCCGCCAAACACGATTAAAAAGTCCGATGATATGTTGCATGCTGTCGGCACAAAGATGTTTAAGAATTTGATTGTGGATTTTGTCGCGTGCAGCGGCCATATCTCGACACTATGCCAAAGCGCTGCGAAGCACCCATTCACTAAAAAGGGCGTTGTATGGTAGAGAGCCATGTGCATAGAAGGACAGAGGGCGGCGCTCAGTAAGGTGTTTCCTGGTCATGAAATGAGGATGGTGATTACTGCAAGCGGACACTTCAGCGAAGTGAGACACAAAACAGTAGGCAAGTACCACGGAATCAGATCAGATGTTACCATTGACAGGGATGCCACGAAACGCCGTGAGTGGTGGATGGCCGCAAATTCGGCGCAGTTTAGTCCATACTTTAGACGATGGGGTGTGTAATCGCATAGATAATACATACTGCTCCGAACACTAATGCTTTCTTTTATTTAATAAAACGGCGCTTTCGCCCGTAATCTCTTGAATGGTATTAAATTGTCCACTGAAGGTTGGTGCTTGTACCGTTGAAGCGCCCTGCGGCGTTCCCTAAAAGCTGCGCCTGTGTCTTCAGACCAATGACACCGGCGGTCGTCAGGAGGAGCCGGGGATCTTCTTCGCTACAGCATGAATAATAGTATCAATAGTATCCTGTACCAAATTGTCGATATCCGTCGCACGACTGGCTGAAAAAGTGGCTGTAGTGGAGAAAGTCTACCAGTAATTATTCCGAACCGCCCAACGTTGAACATGTTCAGATATCTGAGGGTGGAGAGGGAGAGAAAGGCAGGCAAACGGCCGCTGTCACAAATATTGCCACTGAACGAGACACTGAATCAAGAGTAAGATGCACGGGCTGCAAACTGTAGGATCAATAGTTGAGTACGTTCCGTGGACCGCACTGGAATGTGTTGTAGCTCCAGTGTTGAGTAAGCAGACGTCCAATTTCAAAAGGAGGTGTTGTAGTACGCGGCCTCTGCGAGACAAAGTGTTGCCGTTCCGCAGGGGTTTATGGATATTGAAGTCACCTAGTAAGAGGAAGGGGGTGGTAGCTGTTCCACTAACTCTAACAGCTCGTGATAATGGAAAGGTTCGTCTGGGGGTAGATAAACATTACAGATTGTCATCCGAACTGACAGGTAGACACTAACGGCCACAGCATCTAGTTCAATGGTAAGGGGCATCTGCTAACTGAAAATACCAGTGCGTATAAGAGTACATACCCGACCGGACGCTCTCTCGACATTAACGCAGATGGTACAGCAGGGTTTGCAATTTTTCTGAGCAGGGAGATATGTTGCCGTAAACCGTATTTCCTGAAGTGCTATGCCTATTATGGAATAAGTAGCCAGTAAATGAGGGGATGCGATCAGATGGCGATAGCACTGAAGGAGCGTTGGAGTTGTATCTGACAAAGTGGTGAATGAAAGGTTGGTGTGGTTACTTCGCTACCAGGACTCAGTCCACCTGATTTTGTGCAAGGTGCACAGGCTCGACCTTTGCAGAGATGGGAAGCAGAACATCCGCTGCCTCAGAGAGAAGTTTATCTTTCTGCTTATCCTTCCTCTTCCTGTGAGACATCGATTTCTGTGATTTCCCCATTATATCTTCCGGAAGCGATGAGGACCGCACTTTTCTGCTGCCCTCAGCCTGTGGATGCTGGTCCTTGTCTTGAGAAGGAAGCCCCTTGACAGGTGTCCTCGTCCCTGACGATGCCAGAGGATGACTCGGCATCTCTGACCGCACCGATAGAGTGAGAGCCACAGGTGCTACAGGGGTAGGAGGCGTGGGAGCTGACTTCCCTTCCCCAACTGTGGGGCTGGCCTCGGAACATGACCAGGGCAAGGAGGTGTCGTGAGAGACATTGTCATCTCGTGAGGTTTGGACTGCGACACAACAGTAGCAGAATTTGAGGCCATATCAGTCGGATGAAGTCTTTCAAACTTTTTCTTTGCATCTTGTTAAGACAGGTGGTCGATTGTTTCATACTTTTGAATTTCCTTCTTCCTCTTAAACACTGCCCATTGCAGTGAACGAGGAGGTTGCGGTTCCGGACAAGTGACGCGAGGGCTGCGCTCATAGGATGCCCATTCACATGCCTGACGGAAAGCCTCTTTGGAGCAGCGGGAGGACATGTGCCCGAACCTAAAATGTCTTTTAGGAGGAGGAAAATAAGCTTGACATTACCCTATAACCGCGACCTTAACATTCTAAGGCAAAATGTTGCCGTCGAAGGCCAGGATAAAAGCTCCAGTGTCCACTGTATTATCTTTAGTTTCATTCTGGATGCGGCGAACAAAGTAGACTCCACGCTGCGCCCAATTACTACACAGCTCTTCATCAATTTGTAGCGTTATGCCCCGATGGAAGATAACACCGTGAATTTTATTGAGCTTGTTATGAGGAGAAATGGTGACTGGTATATCTCCTATCTTTAAGCAAGCCTGAAGTCCCCGTGGTGGGTTGACGTGCGATGTTTCGATCAGCAAAGATCCATTTCTCATCTTTTCTATTTCTGTAACCTCCCCAAAACGATCAAAATTTTCAACGAAAAAAAGTGTCTGTGTTGTAGCGAAAGATGCACCGTCAGTTCGGGAACAAACCAAGAACTCGGCGAACTGTTCACTTCCATTTCTTCTTACCTGACTCTAGTCTTGATGCATGGCCAAAAACGGAAATACTATAGGAGGGTGATTCTCTGCATTAAAATAACTGTTCCTGACTACTGACACGGTCCTGTCTGCGCGGCCACCATTAAGTTTAATCCGTTTCATTACAGACAATCCGCTCCGATGCCACTTATTCCGATCGGTAGCTCTCCCCGAGGGCGCTACCGCACCAAGGCAAAGGCCAGCTGGCACAGTAGCCGCTGATGGAGTCCTGGTACCCTGCATTTGATAGGCACCTCCACCTCGGTTGACACGGGAGGTTACAGCTCAGGCACCGGCAGTGCAATCCCTGCGTTGTCAGTGGGCTACCACCGAGGCTGTACATGACAACCCCACCGTGATGGACTGGCTTCCGTGCTGGTTTTAGGGAGCAGAGATGGATCCACTTGACTGGTAGGTGCAAAAGATAGCAGCGCACTGTGGAGAGTTAATGCGTCGCAGTAAGGCGTCCTCCCCACACTACCCGCACTTCGTCAAAGCTTGGAAAGTGGAAGTCAAACCCAAAATCGGGCCCAAACTTAAAAACCCAACAAAGGTGAGGGAAAACTGTTAAAGTGAAAACTGTGAAAACCTTCGGAAGTCCAAAGTATAGCCAAACTACCAAGGTAAAAACATGACCAAATAAAAAGACGTATTAGACGCCTTTTACAACAGGTAAGGAAGGGTCACGTCTGTATTCTAGCCCCTGACGCAGCAGGCCGCCGCACTTGTTATTCTGCGACTACAAGGCATCTCATTTGTAGGCTATAAATGTCAACTGCAAAGGACACATCTCTGTGAAGCAGTTCGTAACACGAAACACCATGTCTGTGCCACCATATTTACATTAATAACAATACATTTTGTGGACGTATACGGTCAATCGTTTGAAATAATGGCTTACCCACTACTTTCTTCCTTATGACGGTACTATACGATGCTTTAAATCGCCATCAGGTAGCACTTATCTAAGTTTCTGGTAACCTCCTTAATTCTACTACGGAAAAATCCATGATCAGTCCTTTGAAATGGCACAGAGGACTTTCTTCCCCATCCTCTCAGATTCGAGATTCTGTTTCGCGTCTAATCTCGTTTTCGAGGAGACGTTGTACCGTAATGCTCCTTCCTTTCTTCAAAGGTTAATTGGTTGTCACACTTGCTAAATATCGGATACGCTGTTACTGACAGTAGTAGTAAATCCCAGAAACATCCTTCATCAACGCTTGTCTTCCTGAATGTGATGATTTATTTCTCTCAAAACGATCATAATTCAAACGACAGGACTTGACCTTCTCGATGCTGGGCACAGTTCGTTGGAGATCGTAGGCTCTATGTCCAATACGACCCGATAACCTGTACTTGGTCGGACGCCGGACTGTATCAAGCAGCCGTTGGCTGATGGGCTGAACGGGATCTTATCATGGCAGACGTCCACGAGCACTTTCACAAACATGTTTCCGCAAGAGTTTTCTATTACGGGTTGATTAGAAAATGAGCGAAACGGTCTCTGGCCTTATGTCAGACTTATGCTCTTAGCAGATGGAGCACGGCTTAAAACAGAAAGGAAAACAATTAGTCTGATATCACGGCTTTGGTTCGTACTGCATGACGTTGACTACTAGACCCCAAATAGGTTATTCACAACAATTCAGTGGAAGTCAACATTTTCCGTACGGTGTGCTGCGTACCCTACTATGACAAATACGTGATGCTAACACACATGAAATATGATGGTTGATTCGACTGAGGATAGCTTGTAATGGCTGAGGCGTAGGTTCGATTCCCGCTAGAGGGTACCGCTTTTTAACAGCCAGAGACATACCCTCTTGACCTCCAGTAATGACAAGTAAATAACACAGGACTGTGTCGTGGTTTGAAATGAACATTAAACGTGTCTATTCGCTACTGGCTGGAACAGAATTGGATTAGCTTCGGCTGTCAGAGGAGGAGGACGCTGCTTGCAGAAACTCTGTCTCTAGTACGCTTTCTTACACTAGTAACGTTATTTTCACTCACAAACCACTCGTAACGTAAGGTCATAGGGCTTTCATTTCTTATTTTATGTGACATTGAAACTTTGGAAACATTGGCGCTGGATTAGAATTCGAGCCGTGATTCAAATGTTGCCCTGGATTTGAACCCTTCTAGATAATACTGTCCTATCACTTCGTTGTTTCCTCACAGTGCCCCAAGTTCCTTCAAGTCTCTACGAACGGCGCGAATATAAATAATAGTGAATTGGAATTTGATAGTTGACGCCCCTTCCTGTGGGGTCAACAACAACTACGAGGGTTATTCCAAAAGTAAGGTCCGATTGATTGCCAAATTGAAACCACAGTGAACATCAGAAATGTTTTACTTGTAACAATTAGCTACACCTTTCAGCTACTTCTCTACGTAGTCGCCGTTCTGACTTAGACTTTTGTCATAGCGTTGTACCAACTTTTCAATAGCCTCATCATAGAAGGCAGCCGCCAGTGCTTTCCGCCAATTCTCCACGCTGGCCTACACCTCGTTGTCTGTGTCAAAATGTTGTCGTCAAAGACAGCGGTTCATGTGACCAGAGATGAAACTCAGGGGGAGACAATTGCGGACTGTATTGTGGGTAATCTAACATTTCCATTTGAAAACGATGAAGGAGCATCTTCATTGCCCCTGCAGAATGCGGCTGAGAATTGTCGTGAAGACGAAACAGCACGACAGTTATGTAATGTTGGCTGCATAGCTTCAGGCGAAATTTCTCACCAGGCCCTCGTACTTGGCGGCAGACACTATTTTCTAGACATCTTTACACACTCACTGCGAGCTCAGAAATGAGAAGAGCTACGTGATGCTAACTGGGGTTATACTAGAGACACTACCCAACACATCTGTGCAAAGCTTTATCGGATTTTCATAGTCGTTTCCATTTCGCGACCGATCGGACCTTACTTTTGGAATAACCCTCGTATATGTGCGGGGTCGGAATCACAGGCAGCACAGAACTAGTCGTTGTGTTACCTCTAGTGGAACACGTGCACATCTCGCTGCTCGTGAAGAATCAATAAATATTTGATATCTATTCGTAGCTATAAGACAATAGCGAAAGGTGACGATTTCGAATCCCTGCCACGAATAATCATTTGTATCGTCATTTCAGTTTACAATATTAAGTGAATGGTGAACGTATTTAATATCTGGCATCTGATTGTACTTGGTTAACAATTGATATAGGTGCTTCATGGCATTTCACGCTCGTGTGTTGCACTTAATTACATACCTTCGTGGTTACGTCTTGGGAGCAATATAAGCTTCACGGGGTTTCCGGTGCACTGCTAAACTTATTGTCTTTTATTTCCAGGCTTGGTCATGCGGAGTTGTAACCTGATACTGCTGGAGATAATTTTGATATTTTACGCTTATTTATGCCTAGTCGCGTCTCGATCAGGCGCGCAAGCTTTGTTTGGTGAACAGTGGTTTCAAATACAAATCAGGAAGAAATATATCATTTAATGGGTATGATAAGATTTCTGAAGTGTCACTTGTTGTAATGAAGTTTATTTTACAAACTGTGTCAACTATAATAACGTGTTTTCTAATATTCGTTGTATCGCGGTATTGGGTTACATTTGGAGTGACTGCCATAATGAGCAGTGTTCGCTATTGTTCTCTTGCGATAACCTTAGTGTTTAGTCAAACGACTGTACCCCACAGGTTCGTGTTTAGAGGACCTGCGACAAAGCTACGTTATGTTGATTGCATTCAGCAATGGATCACTTTCTTTGCTGTCAAGTGCACATACTTACCACTGTGAGACATCGTTGTACTTGGATGCTAATGTGTTTTGTATGAGAACTATGCATTTTGGATCCATGTGATTTATTCCTTTGAAGTTACTGACTACGATTTTGAAGTATGAGCGTGTGCCGAAAATTATCTCCGAATTTTTTATCTGAAAGCTTTTAAAGGTTGTTAAATAAAACAAACATTATTAACATTTTACATCATTATTCTTCATGGCTACATACAAACATAAAAAAAAAGTTTTGCTTCACCCGGTTCCCAGAACTCCTGAAGATACACGTCGACTGTGGATATTTTAACACAGATACTGTTCCTTTGACTGTACAGAGATGTCATTAAACCCGCATAGAGATGTAAACAAAACATGCATGAGCAGCGCCTATTAGACGGAGGGGGTCCGACAGCCGATCAGTTCCAGTTATTCCACCAGGAAGGAGATATACGGCTCGTGTTGGGGTCTGTAGTTCAACCATGCCTTGACAGTCAATGCCGCGGTTCGATCGCGTCCGCATTGTTACTTTGCGTCAGGGAGGGCTCTTAACAAAGGAAGTGTCCAGGCGTCTCGGAGAGAACCAAAGCGATGTTTTTCGGACATGGAGGAAATTAGAGAGTGGATGACCGCTACCTACGGGTTATGGCTCGGAGGAACCCTGACAGCAACGCCACCATGTTGAATTATGCTTTTCATGCAGTCACAGGACGTCGTGTTACGACTCAAACTGTGCGCCTTACGCTGCATGATGTGCAACTTCACTCCCGATGTCCATGGCGATGTCTAGCTTTGCAACCACGACACCATGCACCGCGGTACAGATGGGCGGCCCAACAACATGCCGAATGGACCGCTCAGGATTGGCATGACGTTGTGTTCAGCGATGAGTGTCGCATGTGCCTTCAACCAGACAATCGTCGGAGACGTGTTTGAAGACAACTCGGTCAGGCTGAACGCCTTACACACACTGTCTAGCGAGTGGAGCAAGGTGGGGGTTGCCTGCTCTTTTGGGGTGGCATTATGTGAGGCCGACGTTCGCCGCTGGTGGTCATGCTAGGTGCCGTAACGGTTCTACGATACGTAAATGCCATCCTCCGTCTGACAGTGCAACCATATCGGCAGCATACTGTCGGAGGATTCGTCTTTATGGACGAAAATTCGAGCCCCCTCGTGCACATCTTGTGAATGACTTTCTTCAGGATAACGCAATTGCACGACAGAGATGAACCTTACCCAACATGCCTGGGATATATTGAAAAGGGCTGTTTGTGGACGACGTGACCCACCAACCACTCTGAGGTATCTACGCCGAATCGCCGTGGGACAATCTGGACCAAGAGTGCCTTGATGAACCCGTGGATAGTATGCCACGAAGAATGCAGGCATGCATCAATGGAAGAGGACGTGCTACAGGCTATTAGAGGTACCGGTGTCTACAGCAAGCTGGACCACCACCTCTGAAGCTCTCGCTGTTGATGGTACAACATGCGATGTGTGGTTTTCATGAGCAATACAAAAGACGGAAATGATGTTTAAGTTGGTCTCTATTCCAATTTTCTGTACTCTGGGAACAGAGGTGATGCAAACCGTTTTTGATGTGTGTACTTCCAACACTTTGCTGCGAGAGGCCTCTGAATTATAGGGTGTAACATGGTAGTGTATAACGTCACTATTTCGGTGCCTGAGAAGCAGCTTGCTGTAATCGAGTTACGAATTCGAAGAGTTCTTCTACAGATGGAGTATCCTCTCTTTCAAAGGGCTCTAAGTGCTATGGAACTATGGGACTTAACAGCTGAGGTCATCAGTCCCCTAGACGTAGAGCTACTTAAACCTAACTAACCTAAGGACAACACACACAACCATGCCCGAGGCAGGATTCAAACCTGTGATCGTAACATCAGCGCGGCTCCAAACTGAAGTGCCTAGGCCGGCCGAAGTGGCCGTGCGGTTAAAGGCGCTGCAGTCTGGAACCGCAAGACCGCTACGGTCGCAGGTTCGAATCCTGCCTCGGGCATGGATGTTTGTGATGGCCTTAGGTTAGTTAGGTTTAACTAGTTCTACGTTCTAGGGGACTAATGACCTCAGCAGTTGAATCCCATAGTGCTCAGAGCCATTTTGAAGTGCCTAGAACCGCTCGGCCACAGCGGTCGGCCCTTCAGTATGACAGTGTACACGCGAGCGCTGCTACATCTGCAATAATTCGACGCCATGGGATTGTTGTCATCGGTTATCCTCTATACAGTCTCCATCCGATTTTCATCTTTTTCCAAAACTTTAAGGACAACTTAGAGGACTACATTTTGATACTAATGAAGCAGTACCAGCAGAGGTGAGATTGTGGCTCCGTCAACAAAGCCAAGTAGTCTACAGTACCGGTAGCAACAACTTGGTCACTCGTTGGGAGAAATGTATTCATCATCAGGGTGACTACGTAGAGAAATAATTGTGTAGACATGGAGAGTAAAGATGTGAAGAGGTAATAACGTTTATTTTATTTTAAAAGCTTTAGAAGTGTTCCTATAAAAATAATTTAATTTTTGATATTTTTCGATCTTGTTGTTTGTGTGTATTACCTAATAACGTTGTCTTCAGTTCTTTTTTTTTTTTTGTTTAGACCAGTGAGGATAGTTGTAAAAACTGAAACTGGTAAAGAATAAAGCTGATTGTATATATATATATATATGATAGCTATAAAAAGGCTTTTTTTCAGACTGAATGTCGGAATTGTAATCCAGAGCTCCAGAATTCGAATCTCAATCAGGGACCCACCCCGCTCGGCGCAACTCTCTCGCGCAGTACTATGTAGATGGTAACATGTCTCACTATCCAAGATCTTTTGGCACCTAAATGCACCGATAAAGTAAGAAAAACTACGACAATCATCGTTCATAGTTTACAGAGAGCAACCGAATCGTTCACGATGTTGAACACAAAGCGATTACTTGGCGGTTCATCGGATGAGATATGGACAACAATAGCATGCGCGGTTCCTGTTCTGTTACGTAAACCGGGCAGCCTCACGTCGTAAGGCCACAGCTAGTCCGGTGCTAAACTCGCCCAGCTTAACATCTGACGAAAGTTGCTAAGCCGTTACGGAGCCCCGAATATTTTGTTTCGCTCACACTTGAGAGGACACGTTATTAACACATTAAAGCGCCAGGCCTCCTGTGCCTTTGCAGTGCTGCTTTGTTAGGCATTCTGAAAGTGCCAGTTATGACGAAGATGCGCGAGGACAAAGAGCCTTTGTACTCTGCGAGCTTACAAAGGATGCGTCGAGCACTCCCCCACATCAGGTCTTCCAGTAGCTCTTGTTATGCGGACAGGCTTTCTGCAAGCGTTAACGGTTTTATTCTCATTGCAACAATTCATCAGATTTCAGTTAATAATAACATAGTTGGTAATATTAGTATCATTAAGTCAAAATTTGTAAAATACGGTAGGGAAGGAGAACGAATACTGGACTGTGTTTTACAATGCGTTGATATGATCATTAGGTACTGAGATGGGCACGGAAGGAAGGCCATCATTGTAAGTTAAAAAGCATTAATCGCAGCTGGGAAACAGGACTCATACTTCAATTTTTTTTAAATTTTTATTTGTGACAAAGATACCATGGCCGTTTCTTTAATTACAACATTTCGTCCTAATTTGGCCTGCACACATTCAGAAATCAAAAACATAGATGAAATGGACATAAATCAGGCAATGAAATCCCTGTTGCTATACCAATAAAGTTACATTTTCATCAGTTTAACGTCTGATAATTGTTTAAAAAATTATTATTAGTTTATTCAGCTTGCCTTGGGTCACTCATCGTTCATATGGATTACGAATGTCCACCTCTTAAATAAGTCATTTAAAGAAAAACGTAAAATAAATTGAAGCAAGTTATTGAAATATTAACAATCATGTAATTACGCTGTAACTAACCTGTTTTTACGGGCTATTACGTTAACATTAGGGTCGCCACCGACTCTAACCATACAACTAATCATAGGTTTGGCCGAGTCAGAGAATAAATTAATTTGACCACAGTCCAAAAACTCATAAAAATGTATACGTCGTGATATCGCTCATGGGAGATGCGATGTAATTAATAGTATTGCCCGTGCACTGTTGACGAGAATCTAACATCTAAAATAAAATAGAAAATGCATGAACACTGCATAAGATCAACTCCCAGCAACACACCTGAAAATAAGACTTAATCAAAAGCATTTATTTTAAGGAAACGCATTGGATGTGCTAACGGGAAAGCTACGAGGTGAGTGGCTTAGGTGCAAAAACGTAACCTCGGAACATAAGAGAAAATTGTAGATAAAATCATTTATTCCTAAGTCATGGATGTGAGGCATGTACACAATTCCTGATAACATTAATTCCTAAAACATTAAAGAAAAGCATCGATACATTCACCGTTTTAATTTACACCTAAAATCATTGGTGTGAATCATTCATACAACTGCTGTTTTCTGATAACTGATCGCAATAGCTCGTGAAACGGAACAGGTTTCGCAGTACACCCGCGTGACCACGTGGTTTGTGGAGACGCAATTTCTAGGTATCGTGGCCAAGTTGCAACAATAGCACATCACACAATCATGAACGGTTAACATTCTTTAAAACAAACATGAGATCGGACCGTTAGTGATGACGGTAGCCCAACAAGGTTGGCTCCCCACGGTCGAAAGACACATAAAGCAAGGAAAAATTTACGAGAAGGCAAAGCTGTCGATATTTAGGAAAATAAAAGCTTATACATGAACAGCTGAAGGCAAACAGACATTCACTCAGGAGCAAGTGCTCACTTCTTATCGACACCTTTGTGTGGCGCTCTTCCGGCGGATTCAAGTCTGCTGTAGAAATTTTCTAAAAGAAAAATCTGCCAAAGTTTTGCATTCGTTGGTGCGACAAGGCAAAGCAATCTTTCAGAGCTGAAAAGCGAGACCAAAAGCTAACAGCTCTCCTCTCGTCAAGTAACTACAAAAGACACTTCACAAAGTACGTCAAGGTGTTCATACATATGGCGTTACTTGCAGCATCTGACGCCTAAAACATGACTGTCAACTCTGAAACTAGGTGCCGACATGCTATTTCGACGTGTAAACCTCCTGTGTTAATGTTATATAACAATAGATAATGCATGTGGCTAAAATATGTTAAGCAGAAAAGGCAGTAATAATTGACAGTTCTTCTTGGCCTTACGTGAAATGGTGTTACTGGTGGTGCAATAACTCCCTAAGATTTACCGATTGGCACCACAGTGACAAGGGCTTGTGTGTTAAGATCCTATGGGACCAAACTGCTGAGGTCATCGGTCCCTAGGCTTACACACTATGTAATCTAACTTAAACTAACTTATGCTAAGGACAACACGCCCACCCATGCCCGAGGGAGGAACTGGAACCTCCGATTGGGGGGGAGGGGGGGGGGGGGGGGAGAGCTGCGCAAATCGTAGCTAGGCGCCTGAGACCGCACGGCTACACCGAGCGGCTGTCATGGGTCTCTCAGAATGTTTACACACTGTATATCCTTTATCTTCCGTAATCGACTATTAAATAATACCAAGACCTATAGTATGTTTAGCCACCGACGTCATATTTTTCGATTATTTAGCACAGCAAATAATACTAAAAATTATTCGTTTCTGCGAGTTAATTTCGTGTATTACTTAAAATGCCTATCTTTGTAATACACGAGTACCAAATAGAAAGCCATCAAATACTATATAATAGACTCCCGAAGACTTGGATAAAACTGAAGGCTGCTTAGTTTGCTTCTGTCAAAGGCATTCCACATCCTGCTAGGCGTACGTCTACGATGGACATGATTCCAGAGAGAGACGAGAATTCTATCTTAGAACCAAAATATTTCCGTTTGTAGAATAAATTAAGTTTGTAATACCAC
Source organism: Schistocerca piceifrons (assembly GCF_021461385.2). Lineage (NCBI taxonomy): Eukaryota > Metazoa > Arthropoda > Insecta > Orthoptera > Acrididae > Schistocerca > Schistocerca piceifrons. The sequence goes on from NC_060139.1 coordinate 378,632,349, forward strand.
AGTTCTTCCAATACTAATATTGCGGTACTGAAATTAATTTTATTTCCATAGTACATCATAGTAATTTCTAGTATTCGTTCGCAGTCAGGATACACGAATGCTTTCTTAACATATTTGTCAAATCAGAAGCCAGGAATGAGCAATAACATCGGTAACCATATGATGGATTTTATAAAGAGTCCTTGATGTGCATCTACGTGAAACATTTATGTCTTCCTTAGCGCCGCGCAGGATTAGCCGAGCGGTGTAAGACGCTGCAGTCATGGACTGTGCGGCTGGTCCCCGCGGAGTTTCGAGTCCTCCCTCGGGCATGGGTGTGTGTGTTTGTCCTTAGGATAATTTAGGTTAAGCAGTGTGTAAGCTTACGGACTGATGACCTTAGCAGTTAAGTCCCATAAGATTATAAGATTCCACACACACATTAACTTCCCTAGCTGAAGTACATAGTATTAGCGAACTGGAAGCTACTGTTTATAGTCACATAACCGGTGGTATCTTTGACCATATCGAAGACTACATCAGTTGAAGTAGGTAAATGCTTTGTACTGCAACATAAAGTTTGTATTTCAGGGTCGAGTTACTATAATGTTAGGCTGACTTAGAAAAGTAGATGGAAGTCGGTAGCTGAAAGCATAGCAACCCTTGTTTCTTATGTATACAAAAGTGTAGGACATTCAAATGTTAAAGTTACTGTTCAGTACGTTATTTCATCAGATATGTTGTTTCCACTATGCGACGATATCAATCGGTGATCGCTAAGTGTCCGTTAACCTGTAAGATGAGTAGTGGACGTAAGTGAGACCCATGCGTCTTGTACTGTTATGGAAAAATAATATAGACAAATTTGCTTTTTTAAAGTGTTGTTTAATTTGGTACGAAGACTGACTATATTGGTTACCAAATGTACTGTAAATTTTAAGTTGGGTAAGTAGTGCTAAAAAGTAATCCGTATGTGTTTTGTATCGTTACAGGGGAAATAGCCACATATTTTAGCAATCAATACAGACAATTATCGGTTTCTTTGAAATAGTGTTTTATTCTGGGGCAAAAATCGGTGTTTGATATGTGATTAGACATCGAACTTTCCTATGTGTGGAACAACTTGCAGTGAAATACTGTAACTAAAAGGATGTGAAATGTTTTTGAAACAAGCAAAACGAGCAGCTTCCACGTTGATCTAAGCGTTTAAGAAGCTGGCATACAGTATTTTGTGTTTTCTGTGTTTACATAATGTATCATTGTCCGCTATATATATAACATTTTATTAAAACTGATTACCAGTTTTGGCTTCTTAGCCATCATCACATGTAAAAAAATCAGCAACAACCTGTAAGTGTGTAACCACATGTACGGACTATGTACCTATGTTGCCCTGTTAAAATTTTATATGACGGTGATTGCAAAACTGAAACCAGTAATCAAATGTAATAAAATATTATGCGTCCAACATATTATAACCTAATCCCATACAAGAGTCACTTGTCTGCTCTGGAGGTGCAAACAAGTTCATTTCGCTTTTCGTGGTTGTACATGCGTATTATGAAAAAAAAGCAGTTAAAATGATACACTGCTTCAAAGATCTCATAAAAACGTGTCATTTGTAGTATGGCTTATTGTACTAAAGTGTCGGAAAATATGACGTCGGTGGCTACCAGTGCAAAAGATCTTGGTATTATTTAGTTGCTGATTATGGAATTGAAAGGAAAGGAAAGGAGATACAGTCAGTAAATTTTGTGAGAGCCTTGTCACCATAGTTTTGATCGGTAAAGGTTGCAATCTTCCTAGAATTTTATTTTTGTGCCAGGAGTGAAAATATCAAATAAGCTTAAGACAAAAAGTAGTTAAAATACCTATATTAACCAGCCAATAACGTCAATTATTATTTCTAGCATACAGTATAATCAACATCTTCGTCCCCCTCACCCCGCCCCCCCCCCCCTCCACACACATACATACATCATCTTCTATTGTGCTTGCTTAGCACATTAATTTTGCCACTGTTTTTTATTGCTCTTAAGAACAATAATACAGACAATTTAGATGTGGAAGTAGCATTGTGATACTGAATTTGAGAGTTTCCAGTTTCCAGTGACGTTTTATGCGTCATGAGCTTCTCAAGATGTAAGTTTTACTAGTAGTTACAATATATTTACGTACTTTGATAAATATAACAGGCTGTTTAGACACTGTAATAACACTGTGCACTTAATTTGAGGATTCGCAATTGTGTTTTAGGCCTCAAATGTGTTTTAACATGTAAATCAGATTAGAAATGCTAATAGCTTTGCATATTTTGATAACTGAAACAGACACGGAAATAACATTGTGATATTTAATTTGAACGTCCATTGTGTCTGGCACCAACTAGAGCACAAATATCGAAATTAAGTTATAGTCAAGTAAGGTACAGGGAATAAGATGATCACCTCTGCCGCACATACTGATTGAAATATTTCCTTTCAATGGCTGGTAAAATATTGAGCGTTAATGGAGAGCAAAATATGCATATCTTGTCACATAAGTTCTCTGATTGGCCTATTTCCAAGAAAGGGATGTGGCTTAGGGGAGGAGAGGGTAATGATGACGTAATCCCACCATCGCGGCCCCTGCCATTGTCTCCACCTGTCACAGTCGGTGGAAGTCAGTGTGCATACTCTTATTTGGCCCCGAAGCCATCCTCCTGATGTGTCGGTTCTGTTCAATATATTATCAACGTTTCAAGCATCGTTTACAAGCGATGAGAAAATATATCTTCGTAATATGAACCACTGGTCACTTGAAAATTCGTGCTGGCTGAGAGGACTGAATAAACAACGACCCTGGTCTGTGAACGTATAGTGCGATCTTTTCAAGAACCACATCATTGGTCCTGTTGTACTGATGGAGCTGTAATTAGCAACATGTATTTACAGTTCCTAACAGATATGCTGCCCTAGTCATTCGAATACATTCCATTAGACGTAAGGCAGTCCATGTGGAACCAACATTACAGATGTTCTCTCCATATGTTGCAGACAGCCACAGATCTTGTTAACAGAGCATTTGGGATTCTATGGGTCAGTCTTCAGAAACGTAAAACGGCCTAAATCTGAATTTTATCTGTGGGGTAAATTACCACAGGAATTCTACAAGGAAACATCGACGACTCCCGAAGTGCCATGACAAAATTATTCCATCTTGTGTGCAATACATATGAATAGATGAAATAACATCAGACTTTAAGAAGACTGTAGTAATCTATATTGCAAAGGAGGCAGGTGCTGACTGACAAATCAGTTTAATAAGTCATTGTTGAAAAATGCTGATACAAATTATTTACAGACGAACTGAAAATCTTGTGGAGTTCGATCGCTGGAAGATGTCTATGGGTTTCCCGGAAATGTAACACGCAAAAGGGGACGGAGCATGTCTTAGAGGAAGGCAAACTTCATTTATAGCGTTTGCAAATTCAATGAAAGTTTTAGAACGTTAAGTGCACTACAGTTTTTGAAATTCTGAAGATAGCGGGTATAAAATGCAGGGAGGAAAAGGTTTTTTAAAACTTGCATGGAAGGACTTAATAAAAATCAAAGGACATGACAAGAAACCAGTAGCTGAGAAAGGAAGTGTAATAAGTTTGTAGCCCATACCCGATGTTATTCAGTCTTTACATTGAACTACCTGTGAAGGAAACCACGGAGTTATGTAGGATGAGAATCATAGTTCAGGGAGGAGGAACAAAAACTTCAAGGTTTGCCTATGACATAATTTATGTCGGAGACGGCGGCATAACTGAAAAAGCAATTTAGTGGAATGTATAATGTTTGGAAAGAGATTATAAAATATACATCAACAAAAAAAAACAAAAAAAACAAGGGTATGGAATATCGTCGAATTAAATCAGTCGATGCTATGGAAATTGGATCAGGAAATGAGACACTGGAAGTAATACATGCGTGTTATTTATTTATTGGAACAATAGGAGGGTTCGGTAAATCAACCTTGCCTGTGCTTCTCTTTGTTTAATTTTCTTTGCTCCTAGAGTTCCTTCATCCTTCGAAACTGTATTTCTTTCTCTCCCTTAATACACTTCCTTCCATTCACTGACCTCTTTCTTTGCTGAAATTCAGCCTTTGAGTTATTTTCCTAGAAAGTGTTCCCTTATCTGTTAGATCTTTTATAACTTCAGTATTTTTCATATTTTTGTCAAATTCAGTGAACCATGTGGGCTTGGATTTGTAGTTGCCCAAGATCCGTTTGGATATCCTGTTGCTATCTATTCGGTAGATGTGTCAGTAAAATAATGTTCTCTTCGTAGTTATACAGTTTTTCGTCTTTTGGAAACAGTGTCCTATGTCTGAGCTTATTTTTTACTCTGTATTACTATAACTACTACTTTTAGGATCCGGTATTTTCCTTAGAACATCCTTTTAACATTTTTAAGTTTTCCAAGATCCCCAAATGTTGTCAGTTAAGTGTTTGTGCTGCATACAGCTTTTCAGACCTCACCACTGTTTGGATATGTCTTAGTTTTTGGTCTTTTGCTACTTGGATAATAAGATGATGGTCGAAAAAGGGACTGTATAAATTTCATTAATGATATAAAATTCATACTTACAATAGGTGGAAAACCATTTCTGAAAAGGTAGTAGGAACTCTATTCTGAAGAAGTTTCTCCAAAGTGTGAGCTTGTACAGATATGAAACATGAACGACAGACAGTCTAGAAAGTATTACACTATGTGATCAAAAGTATACGAACACCCAAAAAACATACGTTTTTCGTATTAGGTGCATTGTGATGATACCCACTTGCAGGTGCTCCATATCAACGACCTCAGGTGATTGGGTGCCACTTGTGTCATACGTCTGTAAGCGAGATTTCCACACTCCTAAACGTCCCTAGGTCCAATGTTTCCGATGTGATAGCGTAGTGGAAACGTGAAGGGACACGTGCAGAACAAAAGCGTACAGGCCGACCTCGTCTGTTGACTGACAGAGACCGCCGACGGTTTAAGAGGGTCGTAATGTGTAATAGGCAGGCATCTATCCAGATCGTCTGACAGGAATTCCAAACTGCATCAGGATCTACTGCAGGTACTATGACAGTTAGGCAGGAGATGAGAAAACTTGGATTTCATGGTCGAGCGGGTGCTCATAAGCCACACATCACGCCGGCAAATGCCAAACGACGAATCGCTTGGTGTGAGGAGCGTAAGATTTGACGATTGAACCTTCGAAAAAAGTTGTGTGGAGTGACGAATCACGGAACACAGTGTGGCGATCCGATGGCAGGGTGTGGGTATGGTGAATGCGCAGTGAACTTCATATGCCAGCCTGTGTAGTGCCAAGAGTAAAATTCGGTGGCGGTGAGAGGGCTGGCACCCCTAGTTGCTTTGCGTGGCACTATCACAGCACAGGCCTACATTGATGTTTTATGCACCTTCTTGCTTCCCATTGTTGAAGAGCAATTCGGGCATGGAGATTGCATCTTTCGACACGATCGAGCACCTGTTCATAATGCACGGCCTGTGGCGGAGTGGTTACACGGCAATAACATTCCTGTAATGGACTGGCCTACACAGAGTCCTGACCCGAATTCTATATAACACCTTTGGGATGTTTTGAACGCCGACTTCGTGCCAGGCCTCACTGACCTACATCGATACCTTTCCTCAGTGCAGAATTCCGTGAAGAATGGGCTGCCATTTTCCAAGAAACCTTCCAGCACCTGACTGGACGTATGCCTGAGAGAGTGGAAGCTGTCATCAAGGGTAAGGGTCGGCCAACACAATACTGAATTCCAGCATTGCCGCTGCAGGGCGTCACGAACTTTTAAGTCATTTTCAGCCAGGTGTTCGGATACTTTTGACCACATAGTGCAGAAGCTATTAAAATGTACTTTTACAGATGAAAGCTGAAGATTAAATGAGTAGAACGGATAACTACTGAGTAGGTACTGAACAGAACTGGCCAGAAATGAAACGTTTTGACTTGTTCGAGGTGAAGAGATTGGCACTGAATAGGCCAGCATGGAAAGCACCGTGAAACCAGCTGTCGATCTCAAGACCACAACGGGAACATTCCAAATGTCTTGTTAAAAGCTTTAATTTGTTCTTGAACCCCATACGATATCTTATTCATAAACTATGCCTTCCCTTTATGAGAGTGTTACAATACTGGACACTAGGATGTAGGTGAGCCGCGAAAATGAAATCGATAAGGAAAACAGAATTTAGTATTTTATCCATCTTCAGCAACTGTAATTGTTTTTTATTGAAATAATCAACAACCAGCATCTGGCTGCTGATTATTTCTATAAAAAAGGAACAAATCCACGTGCACGCCGCTGTGGCCGAGCGGTTCTAGGCGCTTCAGACCCGAACCGCGCTGCTGCTACGGTCGCAGGTTCAAATCCTGCCGCGGGCATGGATGTGTGTGATGACTTTAAGTTAGTTAGGTTTAAGTAGTTCTAAATCTATGGGACTGATGACCTGAGATGTTCAATCCCATAGTGCTTAGAGCCATTTGAACCTTTTTGAAATTCACGTGAGAGCGGTGTAATATTCTACAATTTTTATTATTTATCTGACAAACCGGTTTCCAGCTGTTACGTCAGCGTCAGGTGCAAACGTAAATGTGTGTGGCAGTGAAATGTTTGTAGGATGGAAAATTTTAAACTACAGCGTTTACAGAGGAACTCGGTTACCAAATACACTCCTGGAAATGGAAAAAAGAACACATTGACACCGGTGTGTCAGACCCACCATACTTGCTCCGGACACTGCGAGAGGGCTGTGCAAGCAATGATCACACGCACGGCACAGCGGACACACCAGGAACCGCGGTGTTAGCCGTCGAATGGCGCTAGCTGCGCAGCATTTGTGCACCGCCGCCGTCAGTGTCAGCCAGTTTGCCGTGGCATACGGAGCTCCATCGCAGTCTTTAACACTGGTAGCATGCCGCGACAGCGTGGACGTGAACCGTATGTGCAGTTGACGGACTTTGAGCGAGGGCGTATAGTGGGCATGCGGGAGGCAGGGTGGACGTACCGCCGAATTGATCAACACGTGGGGCGTGAGGTCTCCACAGTACATCGATGTTGTCGCCAGTGGTCGGCGGAAGGTGCACGTGCCCGTCGACCTGGGACCGGACCGCAGCGATGCACGGATGCACGCCAAGACCGTAGGATCCTACGCAGTGCCGTAGGGGACCGCACCGCCACTTCCCAGCAAATTAGGGACACTGTTGCTCCTGGGGTATCGGCGAGGACCAATCGCAACCGTCTCCATGAAGCTGGGCTACGGTCCCGCACACCGTTAGGCCGTCTTTCGCTCACGCCCCAACATCGTGCAGCCCGCCTCCAGTGGTGTCGCGACAGGCGTGAATGGAGGGACGAATGGAGACGTGTCGTCTTCAGCGATGAGAGTCGCTTCTGCCTTGGTGCCAATGATGGTCGTATGCGTGTTTGGCGCCGTGCAGGTGAGCGCCACAATCAGGACTGCATACGACCGAGGCACACAGGGCCAACACCCAGCATCATGGTGTGGGGAGCGATCTCCTACACTGGCCGTACACCACTGGTGATCGTCGAGGGGACACTGAATAGTGCACAGTACATCCAAACCGTCATCGAACCCATCGTTCTACCATTCCTAGACCGGCAAGGGAACTTGCTGTTCCAACAGGACAATGCACGTCCGCATGTATCCCGTGCCACCCAACGTGCTCTAGAAGGTGTAAGTCAACTACCCTGGCCAGCAAGATCTCCGGATCTGTCCCCCATTGAGCATGTTTGGGACTGGATGAAGCGTCGTCTCACGCGGTCTGCACGTCCAGCACGAACCCTGGTCCAACTGAGGTGCCAGGTGGAAATGGCATGGCAAGCCGTTCCACAGGACTACATCCAGCATCTCTACGATCGTCTCCATGGGAGAATAGCAGCCTGCATTGCTGCGAAAGGTGGATATACACTGTACTAGTGCCGACATTGTGCATGCTCTGTTGCCTGTGTCTATGTGCCTGTGGTTCTGTCAGTGTGATCATGTGATGTATCTGACCCCAGGAATGTGTCAATAAACTTTCCCCTTCCTGGGACAATGAATTCACGGTGTTCTTATTTCAATTTCCAGGAGTGTATGACAATTGTAAATATTTGATTTAGGACAAAAACGGCAGGAATTATTTCAGTGAAAAGATGATTTAAGTTAGATAAAATGTGTGACATTTACTAATGAAATATTTATAAAAATATGTTACTGCGGAGAATACAAACTGAAGAAGAAAGTATGGTGAAATGTCCCAAGGGAATGGCGAAAGAAAATTATCTTGACTTTATCAGATCCTAAATTAGGATCAGATAAGATATACTAGTGAGATTCAGCAACAAAGTGAAGCAGCTGTGATTATACACAGACGGGAAAAAATCGCAACTCTAAAAAATAATTAATGTAAGGTAAACAAATTTCGGGTATACATTTCATTTGTCTCCGTAACATATGGATGTGATGAACATTACAAGATCACAGGTTAATGCAAGCGCGAGATAAGCTACTGCAAATGCGATATGCTGGTGCATTAATAACTGGTGTAACCGCCAGAATGTTGAATGCAAGATTGCAAACGTGAATGCATTGTGTTGCACAGGTGCCGGATGTTAGTTTGTGGGATGGAGTTCCATGCCAGTCACACTTGTGCGACCAATACAGAGACGGTTAGTGCTGGTTGCGGATGACGGTGGAGTTGTCGTCACTCTTATGTCCCATATGAACTCGATGGTAATCGAGCAAGCCAGGGTAACATGTGGACACACTGTAAAGTATGTTGAGTTGAAACAGCGGTATGTGAGGGAGGCTTATCCGTTTGGGAAACACTCCCTGCAATACTGTTCATGGACGAGAGCACAACAGGTCGAATCAACAGACTGACGTACAAATTTGCAGTCAGGGTGCGAGGGATAACCACGGGAGTGCTCCTGCTGTCATACGAAATTGCGCCCGAGACCATAACTCCAGTTGTAGTTCCAGTGTGTATAGCTTTCATCAGAAACCACAACAGACCTCCACCCTGCCCTCCAATGACCTCTCACTTGACACCACTGATGGTGGTGGTTTGGAGACAGTGGAATTCTCGCTTCAGGGCGTCTGGCGTGGACCTGTCCTTGAAGTAATCGATTTGGTGCAGTTCGTTCTCACTGTGGTGTCAACTACTGTTCAAATTGCAACTGTAGATGTAGTACCACGCACCACAGCCATACGCCGAACACGATGGTCTCCCCTCTCAGTAGCGCTATGTGGGCGTCCAGAGCCCGGTATTCTTGCGACCGTACATTCTCGTCACCACCGCTGCCAGCCATCATGTACAGTGGCTACATACTTGCCAAGTGTTTCTGCAATAGCGCGGAAAGAACATCCAGCTTCTTGTAGCCCTATTACACTACCTCGTTCAAATTCAGTGAGGTGCTGATAAGGGTGACTTTGTCGCCTCAAAGGTATTCATGACCAACCTCAGCTCACTGCGTCCAATCTCAAAGATAACTAACGCTCGTGTGCGCAATAGCGTGTATTTGAAACAAACATCGTTTGCTAACTCATAGTGGCGCTCTTAGGGCCACTCTTACGCGACTGGTGTTTTTATCAATAGACATCATCTCCCAGACGCAGAAACACTCCTACCAACTTCCGTTTATGTCACACAACTCCTTCTTGGCATTGCGATTTTTTTCCGCCGGTGTTCAAAGTAACAATTTTTAACAGGATAAGGGAAACTGTAGCATTTAAAATAAAGGAAAAATGGGGCAAATGACTAATAAGAATGACTAAGAAGGTAATTTCCATCATGACCTGGATGAGATCGTGAGTAGTATCAGTATTTACACTACCGGCCATTAAAATTGCTACACCAAGAATAAATGCAAATGATAAACGGGTATTCGTTGGACCAATATATTATACAAGAACTGACATGTGGTTACATTTTCACGCAATTTGGGTGCATAGATCTTGAGAAATCACTACCCAGAACAACCACCTCTGGCCGTAATAACTGCCTTGATACGCCTGGGCATTGAGTCAAACAGAGCTTGGATGGCGTGTACAGGTACAGCTGCCCATGCAGCTCCAACACGATACCACAGTCCATCAAGAGTAGTGACTGGCGTATTGTGACGAGCCAGTTGCTCGGTCATCACTGACCAGACGTTTTTAAATTGGTGAGCTATCTGGAGAATGTACTGGCCAGGGCAGCAGTCGAACATTTTCTGTATCCAGAAAAGCCCGTACAGGACCTGCAACATGCGGTCGTGCATTATCCTACTGAAATATAGGGTTTCGCAGGGATCGAATCAAGGGTAGAGCCACGGCTCGTAACACATCTGAACTGTAACGTCCACTGTTCAAAGTGCCGTCAATGCGAACAAGAGGTGACCGAGACGTGTAACCAATGGCACCCCATACCATCACTTTGGGTGATACGATGACTAATACACACTTCCAATGTGCGTTCACCGCGATGTCGCCAAACACGGATGCGACCATAGTGATGCTGTAATCAGAACATGGATTCATCCGAAAAAATGATGTTTTGCCATTCGTGCAACCAGGTTCGTCGTTGAGTACATCATTGCAGGCGCTCCTGTTTGTGATGCAGCGTCAATGGTAACCACAGCCATGGTCTCCGAGCTGATAGTCATTGCTGCTGCAAACGTCGTCGAACTGTTCGTGCAGATGGTTGTTGTCTTGCAAACGTCCCCAACTGCTGACTCAGGGATCGAGACGTGGCTGCACGTTCCGTTACAGCCATGCGGATAAGATGCCTATCGTCTCGACTGCTAGTGATACGAGGCCGTTGGGATCCAGCACGGCGATCCGTATTACCCTCCTGAACCCATCGATTCCATATTCTGCTAACAGTCATTGGATGTCGACCAACGCGAGCAGCAATGTTGCGATACGATAAACCGCAATCCCGTTAGGCTACAATCCGACCGTTATCAAAGTCGGAAACGTGATGGCATGCATTTCTCCTCCTTACACGAGGCATCACAACAACGTTTCACCAGGCAACGCTGGTCGACTGCAGTTTGTGTATGAGAAATCGGTTGGAAACTTTCCTCATGTCAGGACGTTGTAGATGTCGCCACCGGCGCCAAACTTGTGAGAAGGCTCTGAAAAGCTAATCATTTGCATATCACAGCATCTTCTTCCTGTCGGTTAAATTTCGCGTCTTTAGCACGTCATCTTCGTGTTGTAGCAATTTTAATGGCCAGTAGTGTAGAAGTGACGAGTAAGGGAACTGTGTCTAGTCATTTAACACTAAGGTTAGGCAAATGGACAAATATTTATTTATTTCCATTATTTCCAGGCACATTACCTTTCTTTCTTTACAGATGTGATGTAACACTTCATGTTGCGCCTTGTCACTATTGCCTTCTTTAAGCAGGTGGTCTGCAAAAGTTGAGTCTCTTTTTCTATGTTTCCAGGTTGCATGGTGTTCCTTCAGGCAGGTGCACGTTTTCCTGTTGGACTGACCAATATTGAATTTGGCGCAATTACAAGTGATTTTGTATATTCCACTCTTTCCCAAGGTTGAAGTGCTGCCTTACCATAGTGCAGAAAGTGTCCACAAGTGCTGTGTACATAACATGATGTCTTAAAGTTCCTGCATCTGAGATTTCTCACTACATTCAGTGAGACTTTACCTAAATATGAAGCTGTGCACAATTCATTGCGTTCTTGAGGTTTTGGGTCGAGAACAGGGTAATGAAGAGGTACACCAATTGTTTCTGCTTTTTTTGCGTTATTGCTGCAACATAGCCATTGTTTGATGCTATGTGTTTTGCGGGCTTTCAAATAATATATGGTGTGGAGGCCCTCAATCACGTACCCTCCGACTCAGAGGTGAAATATTGAAATTTTTGGCTGGTTTCGTTTTCTAGGGGTTGGGATACGTAGTTGCCACATTACAAGCCAAGTACTGCTGAGTCTGCAGAATGAAATGGTCGAAGGTTCCTGTCACTCGGCAATTGCGAATTTTGAACGTAACATAAACATTTATATATGAAAGACTGCAATTAAATAAACTTTGCAGGTTCTATTTTAACGTCTTTAAATGATGGGTACGATAGCAGAAGTACCTTTAAGAATGCCCTTTATTACTGCAAAACACTTATTGGTGTCGATGGTCCAGCAATTAAATAAAATATATGCTGAATAACAGGGAAACAATAGATTACTACTTCACGTAATTAGTTATGAACAGTAACATAGCTCCAGAGATATTCGCTTTCAAACGCATATTACGTCTTCACTGCAGAAGCCACAGAAATGTCACAAGTGTGCAAGTCGGCACTACGAAATATTTCTATCTACCGCCACGGCACGCAAACTGCTCCACTCTCCATTTCTTTCCCGCGACCGTGAGTCCATCGCGCCGTACTGTCCAGCACTCTCTCCCGTGTCCTCTCCCGTACTCTAGAACTCTCCGTGTCCTGTTCGACTCTCCCTTGTGCCACACTGTCCAGAACTCTTCCTGTCGTCTCTCGAAATGATGCTCCTCCCCCACTTCCATACAGTACCTCCACGTGTCCTTCTTGAAATGATCGCTGTGATTAGCTAGAGCGCTCCTATCCTGTCTCCAAACCAACGCACACTCACAAACATAATGAAACACACTCGAAATACTGGATTCACATTTAAATAACTTGAAATTAAATAAATATTCCTACGGCTGGACCATAAACACGTTCTAACACACATCATTAATACATAAACAAATTAAATAAACAAGTATTAAACGAACAGAACAGAAATAAGGCAGTAGCCTAATGTCTCTGTTCTTTCTAAAACACAGTAAATAATTAACCAATTTCTTTATGAATGGTATATATCAGATATTATTAAGGACATAGAGGAATAAATATATTTATAAGCATGCTGTTATCGTGTTTTCGTGTAACTGTGGGGTACTTATGGCCTGATGCGATCGATAGTAATCGGCCACTTTGACCTCCTAACTCATGTACTATTATGTACTATTACTTGCCTGTAATTTATACGAATTTAGATTTACACTAATAGCTTTCTAAAGACACATTGATCGACAAAAGCGGATGAGCCGCTTAGATTTTGGAAAATCGTTGCTGGGTGTTACTTGTAAAATTTATAGTCAGATACTAAACTTTAAACTAATAAACATATTGAAAATCTGATTACACCATCAGAATCGCCGTACAAAAAAGGTAATGTACATGTTTCTTTTTGAGGCGTCATGATTCATCTGCCTACTATTAATTTGTATACGAACTGTGAAATGTCTGCCATTAAGGCTTCACAGAGTCCGTCATCTCTGGCACTCTCGGCATACACGTCTCTTCCATCGACACAGCATCACCAAGGAATTCCCAGCAACGTGGTCGGCCTGGCTGCCAGCTAACGTTGGACACCACGTGGCTGCCGACAAGCCGTGGGCCGCTGATAGGCCCCAGTGTGGCCTCGCCAACTCTGAACTTAAAATATTTTCAGGTCGCCACAACTCGCCCATTACCTTACAGTATGACTGCATTTAATTCAGTTTGGAAGTTCTCTTCACCCTTGAGGATAGAAGTTAAGTGATCTACCATTAAAAATAACGCAAAATGTTTATGGATCACTGGCTGTTGAGAATTGTCAGCTATTACAATATCTGTGATTGCAGGTTTCCTATAAACCTTGAAAGAACGAATGTGATCACTAATATTTATGGTTAGCCCTCCCGGTTGGCCGTGCGGTCTAACGCACGGCTTTCCGAGCAGGAAGGAGCGCCTGGTCCCCGGCACGAATCCACCAGGCAGATTTGTGTCGACGTCCGGTGAACTGGCCAGTCTGTGGATGGTTTTTAGGCGGTTTTCCATCTGCATTTGCGAATGGAGGCTGGTTCCCCTTATTCCGCCTCAGTTACACTACGTCGCAGATTGCTACGCAAATAAGTTCTCCAGGTACGCATACACGACCATTACTCTACCACGCAAACATAGGGGTTACACTCGTCTGGTGTGAGACGTTCCCTGGGGGTCCACCGGGGGCCGAACTGTACAATAACCCCTGGGTTCGGTGTGGGGCGCGGAGGGGTGAAGTGGACTGCAGTAGTCGTCGAGGATTTGTGGACCACTGTGACTGCAGCGGGGACGGAGCCTCTCTGTCGTTTCTAGGTCCCCGGTTAACATACAACACAATAAATACAATATCTGTGGTTACACCTACGTAATTTATGTAGTTAACTCAAATTTCATTGAGAGATTTGTAGTGTCGTGTATAGTTTTTAGCTAGTTGAGGAATGTTTGAAATTGTCTGGAAGTACCAGTCCATTAGCAAAACACATCATCGCCATAGCTACACCAGTATCCAACCTTGAAAGAGACTGGGTCCTTTTCCAGAAACTCTTTTTCAAAACTGTCCATGAGGATTTCAGCAAGGACTGAACTGACGGAGATCCCTCAGCAAGATCACTCAACTGTTTGTGTATCTTGCCATTGAAACGGAAATAATTTTGTGTTAGGCAAGTTTGTGTCATTTATGTCATTTGTGACAAATGCGTTAACTCCTGGTATATTTAGTAAGTCTGTGAGAATGTTTAAGTGCCCCTGTACGGGTATATTAAAGAATAACTACCGAAAACCGTTTTATGGAATAAAGAATAAATATTGTGGAATATTACACCAGTGTCATGTGTGTTTTCATCCCTAATGTATAAAATATTAAAAACCGACGGAAAACACTGTCAATGCAAATAAAACATAGTTAATTTCGCATATGTTAAAGCATCACATATTTATTTATATTTTTGCTCAAAAATAAGAAAATAACAAATATGTCGTTTTAGTTGGTGTGTAATCAAGTTTTCCTGTTATACACAACAATTTCATGTGTACTTAAGCTGTAAGTGTAGTTACGGAAGGCAACAACGGAATTTTATGCTCTATGTGCCTAATTTCATGCCCGTATCCCTTCTGAAGGCTTTGCGAACAGCGCTATGGAATACTGTGGAAGAACAAAACGCCGATCTGCCGAGTTACATTAGCGCAATGAGCTCCCCAACACCACGTGGACTCTGCTTAACAATAGAAACGTGGGGCGCATATGAACTGAGGCGATCCGCTGTGATACCGGCACTCGGCCGGCATTCATGCATCTGGACGGCGCCAGGGCTGGGCGCTCAATGTTGCAGGCAGCGGCGTTTCAAATATTTAAGGACACCGAGGGATCGGGCGTGTCATCTCTGTTGCTGACCCAGGTGGCGTGAAATACTGCACGGTGGAGCTCACACATGCGATCAGATACAGGCACGGCATGAAAACAAAGTCCAGCGCAAAAGTGAAAACACAAGTAGGTTTCAATGTATAGCGCCACCGTTCCCCCTCTGAAAAGGGGCGTACAGGCAAGAAGAAAAACTTTTTCCTTTTTGCAAAAAATAAATGTCATATGCTACAAATACGTCATGAGATATAAATCGTGTGTGTTTAGGCTTACACTGAAGCGTTAAAGAAACTGGTATAGACATTCGTATTGAAATAGGGAGATATGTAAACAGGAAGAATACGGCGCTGTGGTCGGTAAGGCCTATATAAGACAGCAAGTTAAAAAATGGTTGAAATGGCTCGGGGTACTATGGGACTTAACATCTGAGGTCATCAGTCCCCTAGAACTGAGACCTACTTAAACCTAACTAACCTAAGAACATCACACGCACCCATACCCGAGGCAGGATTCGAATCTGCGACCGTAGCGGTCACGCAATTCCAGACTGAAGCGCCTAGAATCGCTCGGCCAAAACGGCCGGCCTAAGACAGCAAGTATCCGGCGCAGTTGTTAGATAGGTTACTGCTGCTGCAATGGCAGGTTATCAAGATTTAAGTGAGCTTAAGTGAGCGTTATGGACGCCGCGCGATCGATGGCACACAGCATCTCCAATGTGCGACGAAGTGAGGATTTTACTTTACGACAATTTCACAAATGTACCGTGAATAACAGGAATCTGGTAAAACATCAAATTTCCGACATCGCTGCAGAATGGAAAGGATCCTGCAAGAACGGGACCAACGATGACTGAAGAAAATCGTTCAACGTGAAAACTACAACCTTTCTGCAAACTGCTACAGATTTCAGTGCTGAGCCATCAACAAGTGTCAGTGTGCGAACCATTCATCGAATCATCGTCGATATGAGCTTTCGGAACCGAAGGCTCTTGATGACTGCACGATACAAAGCTTTACGCCTCTCCTGGGCCTGTCAACACCGACATGGGGCTGTTGATGACTGGAAACATGTTGCCTGGTAGGGCGAGTCTCGTTTCAAATACTATCGAGCGGATGGACGTGTACAGTTATGGAGACAACCTCATAAATCCATGGACCTTGCATGTCAGAAGGGGACTGTTCAAGCTGGTGGAGGCTCTGTAATGGTGTGGGGCGGGTGCAGTTGGAGTGATATGGAAACCCTGCTACGTCTAGATACGACTCTGACACATACCACATACGTAAGTATCCTGTCTGATCACCTGCGTCCATTCATGACCATTGTGCATTCCGACGGACTAGGGCAATTCCAGCAGCACAATGCCACAGCCCACATGTCCAGAACTGCTAAAGAGTGGCTCCAGGAACACTCTTCTAAGTTTAAACATTACCACTGGCGACCAGACTCCCTAGTCATGAAAATTATTGAGCATCTCTGAGATGTCTTGGTGTGCTGTTAAGAAGACATCTCTACCCCTTCGTAATCTTAAGAGTTTATGGACAGCCCTGCAGGATTCATAGTGTCAGTTCACTCTAGCACTACTTCAGACATTATTCGAGCCCATGCCACGTCGTGTTACGGCACTTCTGCGTGCTGCGGGGGGTGCTACGCGACATTAGGCAGGTGTACCAGTTTCTTCGGCTCTTCAGTGTATTTGTTTTGGCGGATGGCCTGTAGGAAGGAAGCGACAATGAAAGTTTATTCTGGATCGGGACCCGAACCCGGTTTTCCCGCTTACAGTGAGCGGTCGCTATCCATACAAGATTCACGTCCAGACCCAAACTTATTATGTCTTCAAACGGGTGTCAACAACCTGCACTCCTACATTCATTATCTATATTCACGTACAGGCGAGACGTTTTACTTGAAAGTCGCTTGCCCGGTGTCGGAGGATAAGTATTATATTGCAGTGCCTGCGTTACTGGATTACAATGCAACGTTCATTTAATCATTTTTTTTATTTACTCATAAAGTTCCGTAGGACCAAATCTAGGAGCAAATCTCCAGGGTCATGGAACATGTCAGGACATAAAATTACAACAAACGTAATAACAGATAAAAATAAATGTTCGTGAACCTTAAAAGATCAGTCCACATGTTTAAGTAAGCGCTACAGCAATACAATAAAAATCAGCTTAATTTTTCAAGGAACTCCTCGAGAGAATAGAAGGAGTGACCCATGAGGAAGCTCTTCTGTTTCGATTTGAAAGCGTTTGGATTACTGCTAAGATTTTTGAATTCGAGTGGCAGCTTATTGAAAATGGATGCAGCAGTATACTCCACACCTTTTTGCACAAGAGTTAAGGAAGTCCGATTCAAATGCAGGTTTGATTTCTGCCGAGTATTAACCGAGTGAAAGCTGCTTATTCTCTGGAATAAACTAATATTGCTAACAAGAAACGACAATAAGGAATGTACGTATTGAGAGACCAAAGTCAAACAACCCAGACTCGTGAACAGAGGTTGACAAGAGGTTCGTGAACTAACACCACTTATTGCCCGAACCGCCCGTTTCTGAGCCAAAAATATCCTTTTAGAAAGAGAAGAGTTACCCCAAAATATAATACCATCCAACTATAGTGAATGAAAATAAGCACTCACTTCTGATACCGCTCGAATAGTAAAAATGGCAGTATTAAGTCTTTGAACAAGATCCTGAACGTGGGCTTTCCACGACAGCTTACTATCTATCTGAACACCTAGAGATTCGAACTGTTCAGTTTGACTAATCATATGCCCTTTCCGTGAAATCAAAACGTCAGGTTTTGTTGAATTATGTGTTAGAAACTGTAAAAACTGTTTCTTATTGTTATTTAGCGTTAGTTTATTTTCTACAAGCCATGAACTGAGATCGTGTACTGCACTATTTGAAACCGAGTCAATGTTGCACACAACATCCTTTACTACAAAGCTAGTGTCATCAGCAAACAGAAACATTTTAGTTACCCGTAATACTAGTGGGCATATCATTTATATAAATAAGGAACAGGAGTGGCCCCAACATCGAACCCTGGGGCACACCCCACTTGATAGTGCCCCACTCAGACCCCACATCACAGCAGTTATCAACATTGCGAATAATAACCTTTTGCTGCCTGTTGCTAAAGTAAGAGGTGAACCAACTGTGAGCTACTCCCCACATTCCATAATGGTCCAACTTCTGGAGCAATATTTTGTGCCAACACATTCAAATGCCTTAGTTAAATCAGAAAATATGCCTATCGTTCGAAACCTTTTCTTTAACCTATCCAGTAACTCACAGAGAAAAGAGAATATAGCATTTTCAGTTGTTAAAAGACTTCTAAAGCCGGATTGAACATTTGACAGCAAATCGTGTGATATAAAATGATCAATTATCCTTACACACACAGCTTTTTCAGTAACTTTAGCAAACACTAATGACGTAGAAATTGGTCTAAAATTGTCTACATTATCCCTTTCTCCATTTTCATAAACCGGCTTTACTACTGAGTGCTTTAATCGTTCAGCAAATTGACCATTTCTTAACGAAATATTACAAATACAGGGCTAGCATGTGCAGTACAGTACTTTAATATTCTGCTAGGCACTCCATCATATCCATGAGAGTCCTTAGTCTTCAGTGATTTAATTACTGATTCAATCTCCCCCTTGTCTGTCTCACAGAGGAATATTTCAGACATCAGTCTCGGAAAGGCATTTGCCAAGAAAGTTATACGATTTCCAGTAGAAACTAAATTTTTATTTAATTCACCAGCAATCCTCAGAAAATTATTGATAAATACTGTAAATATATCTGATTTATCAGTAACAGAAATATTTTTACTGCAAACCGACTTTATATCGTCGACCTTTTGTTGCTGGCCAAACACTTCCTTCACAGCTGACCATATGGTTTTAATTTTATTCTGTGAATTAGCTATTCTATTTGCATACCACATACTATTTGCCTACCTGATAACATTTTAAGCACTTTACAATATTGTTTGTAATGGGCTACTGTAGCTTTATTGTGACTACTTCTAAGATTTGGATATAATTCCCTCTTTGTTCTACATGATATTCTTATCCCACTAGTGAGCCATCCGGGCTGCCCGTTACTGCTTGCACCCCGTTTAGAATGTTCTAATAGAAAGCAACTCTCAAAGAGGATGAGAAATGTGTTAAGGAAAGCATTGTATTTATCATCTATGTTATCGGCACTCTAAACGTCCTGCCACTCTTGTTCCTTGACAAGGTTTAAAGAACTCTCTATTGCTGTTGGATTAACTTTCCTAAATATTTTGTAATTAAATATGACATTGGTTTGAGTACGAAAGCCTTATAGTGTTAAAATTTATGCATCATGGTCTGAAAGGCCATTCACGCTTTTACTAACAGAATGCCCATCTAGTAATGAAGAATGAATAAAAATGTTGTCTATGACTGTGCTACTGTTCCCCCACACCGTAGTTGGAAAAAACTCATTTTGCATCAAATCATATGAATTTAGGAGATCTACCAACATCCTTCTCCTTACACCATCTTATACAAAATTTATATTGAAGCCAACGCATATAACTAGTTCCTGGTTCTTCCTACAAAGTGAATCAAGAACCCTATCTAGCTTGGGGAGAAATGCTCTGAAGTCAGAGTTAGGGGACCTATAACAAAAACAATTAGAAGTTAAGTTTCACTAAATTCAACTACCGCTGCAAAACATTCAAATGTCTTCTCAGTGCAGTGTCGTGATACGTCTATGGACTCAAATGGAATACTGTTTTTTTACATACAAATTCACTCCCCCACCCCATAAGGAACTCCTTGAGAAACAGCCAGCTAATCTGTAGCCTGGTAAAGGGAGCCTCTGAATTTTCAGGTTTTTTAAGTGGTGCTCTGATATACCAATAATTTCATAGTCAACATCAATAAGCAGTTCACTAACTTTATCTCTAATACCTCTTATATTTTGATGAAATATGCTAATTCTTTCTCTGCTTGGAAACATTACATCCTGGGAAGCTGAGCCCTTAGTTAGAGGGACTTCCTTTAAGCAGGTATACCTATCAGCTGACTTCAATCTAAAAAAGGTGTACCTCTGACACCAACTACAACAGGAATTTTTCCATGAGTGATACCACCACCACCACCAACGCCGCCCACTACACTGTCACCTATAAGCTTAGCCAGCATCCACTTCCCATACCTATTGAGGTGGACGCCATGCCTAGTGAAACCCCATCTACTGACAGACCCAACTGGCACCACTGAGATGTGACCCATGCCCTCTGCCATCAGCACCCTCCCCAGCCCCACATTAACGCGCGTAAAAGCCGCATTAAGGTGAGGTCGATCATAATGTTGAAACAGTTGCACAAAGTGCACATTAGTGCCACCAGTTTGAGTAAGCTGTCTTTACCGGGGTCACCCTCTACATCATATTCCCCATTCCTATCGAGACTGTTCCCTGCTCCACCCACTATCACTACCTGATCCTCCTTCGTAAAATTCCTACATAACTCCCCTATGCTGTCAGTCACCTGAGCCAACCCTGCACTAGGCTCCACAATGCTGGTGACCTGGTACTCACTCCCAACACTTCCTGCAGCTGCTGGCCCACACCTCTGCCGTGAAAACTACCTAGCAGCAGAACCTTCTTTCTGCTAGACTTTGCGACTAACCTAGGCCTCCTAATTGCTGAGGACTGCTGCATGTTCCCTACATCTACAGCTACACGAGGCTACCCTCCACTCAACTCTGACACTTGGTCATATATCTTGCATGTGCGCAAAGTAAAACTGCCTGAATACCTCCTCTTCCTAGCTGCCTTCTTGCTAATTGTCAGTTCCTATTCCCCACCACCCTTCACCCTCCTCATCCTAGTTCCTCCTTTGCGCATTGTAACTTCACCTGAAGGGCACAGATCTTACGCTCCTGCTCCTCTATCAACTTATTTCTACTACAGATTCTGCATTCCCATGAGAAGATCTCACTAAAATGACCACTGACTTCCCCACTGCATTCCCACAAGTGAAAATACTTCGAACAAATGCCACACCGTTACCCACTAATCACAAACTTACGACAGAGCCCACACTTCTCACTCAAGGTAAAATTTTACGGTTACTGAAAAAACTATACGTCTACGTTACCAAGGTTCAGTTACACCAATAGAACTATTTATAGAACTAACAATAATGGTCTCGAAATTCTCTGTCTTTTAAGAAAGCAACTACTCGTATTAATACTACTACACCACAGCTAATACTAATACCAACAAAATTTCACAAAATTATTAGTTAAAACAAAAAATTCAAGCGGCCACTGGAACACTAAGTGAAGTTAAAACACTGAATGAAAATTGTACTCAAATATTTCACTAGAAACAATAATAAACGTGAGTTAAAAATTAAAGCACAAAATTTACTAAACGACTTCGACCCACAGAAAACTCTAAAAAAACACAGCGAGCGAACGATTACAAAGGTTTATTAAGTCGTTATTTCGCCACATACAGATGCAACACGTCTGAAAACTATTAAGCTTAATAAGTGCATAACAGAGCACAAATACGTTTGTCAGTACTTAGCTTTATAACCTCTACAACTGCAGTGCAAGCCGCAAAATGTAAACACACTACTGAGGCGCCAGGCTTAGACGAACCATGGATGCGTGCCTTACATTTCAGCGATCCTCGAACATGTGTTGTAATTTTGAGTTCGGTATTTAAATGACATATGACATTACGTATCTATAGCATTAAAAATACTGAAATAGGTTGAAGAAAACAGCAAACAAGAATTTTTATTAATTTTAATTTTAATAATGAACAGCCTCAGTTGCACCGTTTAGCTAGAAATTTACCTAGGTTTATGTTGGGATAACTCAACCTTCTTCAGAATAACAGTATCTATCGTTTGTCCATAGTGGACTTCGTCAAGTTACACTACAAATCCATAAATTATCTTCAGAATATAAAACTTACCTGGCACTGCCTCGGACCGCTTCGTGACCACGATGCGGCAGCCACGAGTGCTGTACTGGAAATGACCATAGCGTCATGAGGCCCGCCTAGGCGGACACAGTACTTTGCACCTGCGCGTAAACTGTATGATAGTTACGTGTTGGGACAAGACGTGAACTCCTGAACTTGAATTTACTAGCAAGTGAAATAAAAGGTATAGCTAAGGAAAAGGGCATATATGTTAACCTGTACAGAACGTACTTAGATCGACTGTCTTAACATTTATGAAGCATTCATTGGTCATGATATAAGGAAGACATCATGTGCTTACAAAGTATAGCCTATCTAGGACAATTTTTGTGCATAAGCATGAAGTTTAATCACCTAAAAAGAACTTGGGAGTGGGTAGGTTAATATAAAGCCAACATCGTCATTATTACTACTAGGTCTAGAAAAATTTTTAAGATGTAGTTGTTAAGCACTTGCTTAGCTATGGTTACAACGCATGAACATCGTATTGACATAGCACACAAATGGTCATGATTAAAGTTATGAACAAGTCTATATATAATCTGTTACATACGGCAATATGGGCGTTATAAAGTAGATGGTCATTATTCAAGATTAGTATATTTGACCTGAAATGATCTATAATCAAGTCAGAAACTAATGCACCTGCCTGATTGAGCTTATTGGCGAAGTTATGGTTATGACTTGCAGAAAACACTATAGTAGGGGATAATGTGGTGGCGACGGAGTACTCAATTTGTCTTCATGGATGTGATCCAAACACATACAGTAAAAACTGTGTGTGGACCACTGCCACTTAGGCAATGACAGCGGAACTATGCTTAAAGCAAAAGTGTCACTTGGCGGATATCGCTCCAGTCAACACACTTAAAAACTATTGACCGACATAGGTCAATTGTGCTCTAAGCTAAAGTGTGACTTGGCGAACATAGCTCCAGTCAACAGCCTTAAACTATTGGCCGACATAGGTCAATTATGCTCAAAGCTAAAGTGTGACTTGGCGAACATCGCTCTGGTCAACACACTTCATATAATTGACCGACATAGGTCAATATGTACTTAGAGAAGTAGTCTAAATTGTAGGAGGATGACGAGGAATAGTTAAATTATGATGTGATTTGGCGAGCAACGCTCCAAGGACAGCTTTAAAAGTCATTAAGATCAAATCAAACTGATCCCGCTAGTCTGAATCAAAACTTCGTATCCAGTAGATTGTGTAAGGTAACGTTACCCTCTCGTGATACTTATATGGATACGACTGCCATTAATTAAGTTAATACAGTGTTGAGTATGACTAGGTGATAGCACCACTGCTGTCATATATACATAGTATTGACTACAATCGGTCATATTGAAGGATTATGTGGTAGCACCTATATTATGTAAAGCGGTAGTGACTTGGTGATCGTCATTCCGGTTACTACACGTACATGCTATTGACCGACGAAGTTATTATCCACTAATTAAATCAAGTGTTGAAACCGTTCTTAACTCTAGAACTTGCCAACCGAATATCGGTTGACCATATGTGTGCATGTTCAAGGTGTTCAATACGCTAAATATTAACCATTTATGCTGTTACCCTATATAATAATGAAATATTAATTAGGTAACAGAATATTCCTATATAACTAATTGACAACTTCATAGATGTGACCAGAAATGTATGGCAATTCTATTTAGCAACAAGTGCAAACAAAATAGCGTCACCCCCAAATTCGTAAATGGATAATTAGGAAAATTGTGCTGTAAATCGACGGTATTTAAAAAGAAGTTCATTGCGCAGATTCTCAATAACAGAATTGCGGAGTTGTATACAAGAAATATAGGATAAATGAAAAGGCCTGTATGCTATTTCTCTAAGTATCGAAATATTTTTCAGTACGCTATAACCATCAAATAGATGAATTTTGGGCACGAGCCAATGAATACATAGGTAAACAGAAAGAAGAAATCGCAGCATGACATGCGAAAAAGCTGTCAAATTTGTCGAAGTGGGTTATTAGCGGTAGTCAACAACGAAGGAGCAGTAATACAGGTTTGACACCCACACTCTACGAACGTGTTATTAATAAAACTGACATCATGCTTACACCAGCTGATACCCAGTTAATTTCTAAAGGGCTGAACTTCAATGTTGTACCGGCGATTACAAAACCGTACGTGGTAGACAATTCTATAGCAGACCTTGAATTAAGTTTAGAACGTGCAAAAGCACCGAAGAATGTTCAAACACGATTAGCCTATGAATCCTGTAGATTCTTGGAAAACGAACTATCAGTTGCTCAATCAAAACCTTACATGTATAGAACAGTAGAAAGTATTAACCGTAAACTGCAGAAAAATAGCGCTTTAATTACAAAAGCCGATAAGGGGAACTGATTAGTCATAGCGTCCAAAGCAGAATATATGGAGAAAAGACAGGCATTTTTCGATCAAAATGGTATAACTCCCATGGATTCTGATCCTACTCAAGCATTACAGAAGGAGATAAGAACAGGTTTACAGAATACTAATAAATTGACAGGAACGTTTCAAAAGAAATGGCTTCTGAATATGAACCCGAAGCCGCCCATACTAAGGAGCCAGTTTCAGGTTCATAAAAACTTCCACCCCATCCGTCCGATTGTGGACAGTATGAATAGTGCGTACCATAACTGGCCCGGTGTCTACACTATAAAATTAAAGACAATTTTGTCTTCGCGGAAAATTTACTCAATCAAAAATTCTGCCGAGTAGGTTAATAAATTAGATAATGTAATATGCCATGTCACATCAAATCTGGCTTCCTTAGACATCACTAGCCCCTACACAAATATACCTGCAGATCAGTATTTAAATATTTTACAGCGCAACTTGCGTTTTTGTAAGAAGTTAAAAAATTTTGAAATTGAGGAGCTCATGAATCTCCTGCACATTGTTCTGAAATATAACTATTTTTCATTCAATGACAATTTATATTGCCAGCCATACGGGTTAGCAGGCATTCTTTCCGAGGTTTTTATGAACGCGGTGGAATCTCAATTTTTTGCAAGTAATGTAGAAGTAGCCAAGAAAATACAGTTCTATGCAAGATACGTAGATGATATTCTATTGATAACTGACGGGTTCCAAGAAGACATAAATCAGATATTTTTAGCCTTTAACGATCTCCACGAGAAAATTAATTTTACTCTTGAGAAGTAGTCTCCCAATAGGACATCGAACTACTTAGATCTGATGGTATCTATAGTAGATAATCACATAGAATATGACATGTTTAGGCAATGTACATTTTCGGATAATATTATACCTGCTGATTCGGTGCAGCCGCTAACGCATAAAATGGCATTTTTTTTATTCTAGCTTACATACAGCGATGTCGGTTCCTTTATCCGCGGAAGCCTTGGAACACGAATTGATAAGTCTTGAAACAACAGCCCGAAATAACGGATATGAGCCCAAAATTGTGAGACGGCTCTATAACGAGAACGTAAACAATAACAGAACGATGACAGCTTCTACGTTAGGCACCGACCCAGATGTTACTCCGTAGGCCATAATACCTATTCCTTTTATAGGCAAAGTTTCGTATAAAATCGTGTGTCTTTTGAAAACCAGGGATTTAAGACAGTTTTTTCCACTAATAATAGTCTCCAGAAGAATCTGATTCATTGTTTAAAAAAGCCTAAAGATAAATTGTCATTATCCGGAGTATACAAGATCACGTGTCGCGAATGTCCGAAATTTTATATTGGCCAAACAGTAAAAGCCTTATTAACAAGGTACAAGGAGCATATTCCGACTAAAACTGGAGATTGCACACGTGGTTCGACATTTGTAGGACATTTAGTGCAATAGGCTCATGCACTCAACCACTCCCCCCCCCCCCCTCCCCCCACGATACTCAGTTCTTGCATAGTGAAGTAAAAGGTCAAAGGTTAGATATTTTAGAGGAAATGCTAATTTTTAAACATTCACTACATGACATAAACAACCTTCTTAACGAACAGCTGCAGCTGCGAAATAGAAGTTTCTCTGAAGGTTTACAACCATTATTTCATCCACTGTAATGTTAATGCGGGGTATGCTTTACCATTGCCAACATATGTCTGTACTCCCGTAGGTTTAATAGATAGGTATATTAGATTGACACCGTAAAAATTTTTGGACCCATCTATGAAGTTGTCTATTAGTTATATTGGAATATTCTGTTACCTAATTAATGTTTGATTTTTATATAGGGTAACAGCGTAAATGGTTAGTATTTGGCGTATTGAAAACCATGAACATGCACACAGATGGCCACCCGATATTCGGTTGGCAAGTTCTAGAGTTAAGAACGGTTTCAACACTTGATTTAATTATTGGATAATAACTTCGTCGGTCAATAGCATGTACGTGTAGTAACCGGAATGACGATCACCAAGTCACTAACCCTTTACATAATATAGGTGCTACCACATAATCCTTCAATATGACCGATTGTAGTCAATACTATGCATATATGACATCAGTGGTGCTATCACCTAGTCATACTCAACATTGTATTAACTTAATTAATGGCAGTCGTATCCATATAAGTATCACGAGAGGGTAACGTCACCTTACACAATCTACTGGATACGAAGTTTTGATTCAGACTAGCCGGATCAGTTTGATTTGATCTTAATAACGTTTAAAGGTGTCCTTGGAGCGTTGCTCGCCAAATCACATCATAATTTAACTATTTCTCGTCATCCTCCGACAATTTAGACTAGTTCTCTAAGTACATATTGACCTATGTCGGTCAATTATATGAAGTGTGTTGACCAGAGCGATGTCCGCCAAGTCACACTATAGCTTTAAGCATAGTTCCACTGCCATTCCCTAAGTTCAATGGCAGTGGTCTCCAGGCCCGAAGTATGATGGCAGTGGTCCACACACAGTTTTTACAGAATGTGTTTGGATCACCTCCATGAAGGCAAATTGAGTACCCCATTGCAGCCACATTATCCCCTACTATTGTGTTTTCTGCAACTCATAACCATAACTTCGCTAAGAAGCTCAATCAGGCACTTGCATTAGTTTTTTACTAGATTGTAGACCATTTCAGGTCACATATACTAATTTTGAATGATGACCATCTTCTTTATAACGTCCATATTACCGGATGTTACAGATTATACATAGACTTGTTCAGAAGTTCAATCATGACCATTTGTGTACTATGTCAATACGATGTTCATGCGTTGTAACCATAGCTAAGCAAGTGCTTAACAATTACGTCTTAAAAATGTTCTAGACCTAGTAGTAATAACGACGATGTTGGCTTTATATTAACCTTCCCACTCCCAAGTTCTTTTTAGGTGATTAAACTTCATGCTTACGCACAAACATTTTCCTAGATAAGCTATACCTTGTAAGCACATGATGTCTTCCTTATATCATGACCAATGAATGCTTCATAAATGTTAAGACAGTCGATCTAAGTACGTTCTGTACAGGTTAACATATATGCCCTTTTCCTCAGTTGTACCTTTTATTTCACTTTACTAGTAAATTCAAGGTCAGGAGTTCACGTCTTGTCCCAACAAGTAACTATCATACAGTTTACGCGCAGGTGCAAGGTACTGTGTCCGCCTAGGCTGGCCTCATGACGCTATGGTCATTTCCAGTACAGCACTCGTGGCTGCCGCATCGCGGTCGCGAAGTGGGTCCGAGGCAGTGCCAGATACGTTTTACATTCTGGCGATAACGTATGTGGGGTCGGTGCTGGGGCCACTGCTGTTTCTTATTTATATAAATGATATGCCTTCTACTATTACAGGTGATTCAAAAATATTTCTGTTTGCTGATGACACCAGCTTGATAGTGAAGGATCTTGTGTGTAATATTGAAACAGTATCAAATAATGTAGTTTATGAAATAAGTTTGTGGCTTGTGGAAAATAATTTGATGCTAAATCACAGTAAGACTCAGTTTTCATAGTTTCTAACTCACAATTCAACAAGAACCGATATTTTGATCAGACAGAATGGTCATATTATAAGCGAGACGGAACATTTCAAGTTCCTAGGCGTTCGGATAGATAGTAAGCTGTTGTGGAAAGTCCATGTCCAGGATCTTGTTCAGAAACTAAATGCTGCTTTATTTACCATTAGAACAGTATCTGAAATAAGTGACGCTTCAACACGAAAAGTAGTCTACTTCGCATATTTTCATACGCTTATGTCGTATGGTATTATTTTTTGGGGTAATTCCTCTGATTCAAAAAGGGTATTTTTGGCTCAAAAACGGACTGTTCGAGCTATCTGTGGTGTAAGTTCGAGAACCTCTTGTCGACCCCTATTCAATAGTCTGGGAATTCTGACATTGCCCTCACAGTATATATTTTCTTTAATGTCGTTTGTTGTTAGCAATATTAGCCTATTCTCAGGAGTTAGCAGCTTTCACTCAGTTAATACTAGGCAGAAATCCAATCTGCATGTGGAATGCACTTCCTTGACTCTTGTGCAGAAAGGAGTGCAGTATTCTGCTGCATCCATTTTCAATAAGCTACCACAAGAACTCAAAAATCTTAGCAGTAGCCCAAACTCTTTTAAGTCTAAACTGAAGAGTTTCCTCATAGCTCACTCCTTCTATTCTGTCGAGGAGCTCCTGGAAGAGCTAAAAAATTAAGCAAATTCCAGTGTTACATTGTTGATTTTCTTTATTAAAACTTACGACTTGTCACCTGAATATGTTTTTTTTATATTTCATTTTATCTGTTTCTAATATCGTGTTATAATTTCATGTATTGACTCGTTCCATGACCATGGAGACTTGTCCTTAATTTGGTCCCACGGGACAATAAATAAATAAATAAATAAATAAGTAAAAATCTGTACTTTTAGCTTGACGATGTCCACTATAGATAAAATATAGACTGTTATTCTGAAGAAGTTTGGTTTATCCCGACTGATACCTAGGTAAATTTCTAGGTAAACGGTGCAACTGAGGCTGTCCATTATTAAAATTTGAATTAATATTTATACAGTTGCTGACAGGGCCGCGAAATGTTGAAGATATTTAAATAATTTTTATATTTGTTCCGTTTTCACTTATACTTTTCGTAACCGTGGACACAGAGAGCAACACTTGAGCCCTAAAACAGCAACAACAACTATAACAACAACAAACAGTTCGTCTCTCAGAAATGAGGACAGTTGTATAGAAAAACAGAAAGTATTTATCCAGTTAAAAATGCTAGACTGCAAACGAATTTGCCACCACGTAAAGTCACACTTTCAGTTGTTTTTCAACTTCCTGCATTTTCACATTGTGAACGTACTAAAACTACCTGATCTTTCATTTAGTGTTCGTTCAAAGTCAGATCAAAGACATGTGTGACGTTTCCAACCGCATCAGTATTACAAATTTGATTTATTTTATCGGACGTTTACTTTCCAGTAGCAGGTTGCACTGCTTCAAGAGATCGACTGAACGCCTTTATGTTAGCCTTAACTCCAGACATTCTCATGTCGGGGTACCAAGGTTACGGCTGGTTATTGTTATTGAGTACCAAACCATTTAACAGACGAGCTGTAAACAGCTCTGTGTTGCAGCATGTTTTTAGTAAATGTTTTACTGAAATGACTTTTTTCTTCTTATATGTAAATGTAAATATCGTGTGACTGGGGCCTACCGCCGAGTAGACTATTCGCCGGGTCCAAGTCTTTCGATTTGACGCCACTTCGGCGACTTGCGCGTCGATGGGGACGAAATGATGATGATTAGGACAACACAACACTCAGTCCCTTATCGGAGGAACTCTCCGACCCAGCTGGGAATCGAACCAGAGCCCTTAGGACTGACATTCTGTCGGCTGACCACTCAGCTAACGGGGGCGGACTTTTCTTCTTATTATCCCTAGCGTTTATCTCGTCTATTACAGGGTACGTTTACCCAGGATTTAACAAATTATTTTTCTATTTCTTAAGGGGAGACGGTGGCAGAAATAATGAAAAATTTTCAAATTATTTTTTTCTTATTTGATAGTAAATATAATTGAGATTATTATCCCAAATTTTTTCCTTGAAATTCGAACTATAAATGGCATAAAAAAATTAAAACTCTAAGCAGTGTAACACGCCAAGCCCGCTTTTCAATGTACCAAATGGAGGAAAAATTTTATTGCAGAATTTGGCCCGTGAACCCAGAAAATATAGCTTTAAAAGGATGTGATTTTTTGTATACATAACAGCAGTGTTGTAAGGAAGGCTGTGGGGCCATTTTCTGGTTCAATCAATGTGGTATAGAAGGATGTGAAGTGTTGTAAACAAGTTTTGTGTTGTTCAGTGGAATTCGAGTGACGCTTTATTTATTGTGCCATTCTTTGTGCAAGGTTGAATCTGTTGTTCCCTTTTTACAATGCCTAGGCCTGGTAAAGTATTTAAAAATATAGTAGGTCTCATATTTCCAATATAAAGCGAAAAATTGACATTGAGGTTAGGGTCTGGCCTACAGATGCAAACATTAGCTTGTCTCCAAGTGCATCTAAAATAAAACTTGGGACAGGGATTGTGTCAGAAGAAAAAAAATCATGACCAAAATACAGGTTTCAGAATTGTGGATCTGGAAATGGTGGCAGAAGCACTTAGAAAAGCCTGCAAGTACTCTGTTTGTGGAGGACATGTGGATTTGGTTGATGATGGAAAGAGAGAAGGTTTGGTTTGCACATTGCACATTTTGTGTCAAAACTGTGATGCTGACAGACAATTCAAGACATCAAAGGTCAGTAATTGAAACTATGAAGCCAATATGAGATTTGCTTATGGACTAGGATGAATTTGGGATTAGAAGAGATGGTGGAAACCTTTTTTGTGGTATTATGAACATGCCTGGTCCTCCCCAAAAATTTTCTGCAATGAATACTGCTCTCCTCAATGCAGTTGCAGAAGTAAGTGAAGAGAGCATGAAAATGGTAGTCCAAGAACATTGTGAAGCAACTAATGGCAACGATATAGCAGTTTCCTGTGACAGTTCCTGGATGAAGAGGGGGCACACTTCACTGCATGGAGTTTCAACAGTCATTAGTGTCGACACTGGAAAAGTATTAGACTTAGAGGTGATGTCTAAATATTGTTCTGCATGTTCCTTGCACAATAAATATATTGATGCAGGTAAAGAAACAGAATGGCAAGAAGACCATCAATCTGTTTGTAGCAGAAATTATGCAGGCTCCAGTGGTGGAATAGAAGCTGCAGGTATGAAATTCATTTTCCATAGATCTTTGCAAAAGTATGCCGTAAGATAGATACAGTATTTAGGAAATGGAGACTCTAGTGCTTTCAAGAACGTAGTTGAAAGTCAGCCCTATGGAAAAGATTACACTATTGAGAAACTGGAGTGTTTAGGCCATATTCAGAAGAGGATGGGTGGACGACTCCGAAGACTTCTTGCAGACAATAAAGGCAAGCTACTAGTGGATGGGAAGCCACTGGGAGGTAAAAACAGACTAACAAAGAAGAGAATTGACAGGCTACAAGTCTATTATTGTGCTGCAATTAGGAGTAACTTAACAAGCTTGGATAGTATGAGGAAAGCAGTATGGGCCATTTGGATTTATTACTTGTCGACAGACACTACACCTCAGCATGGCCTCTGTTCTAATGAATGGTCCAAATTTTTGAAAAGTAAGGAAAGTGGGGAAGCTTATACCCATAAAAGTAACCTTCCTTATGAGGTTGCAATGGCCATTAAACAAACTTTTAGAGCACTGGCTTCTCCAAAACTGCTAGAAAAATATCTGCATGGGAAAACACAGAACCCAAATGAAAGTTTCAATGCTCTTATTTGGAAAAGATGTCCGAAGACTGCGTTTGTATCCAATTTGGTGGTGAAGATTTCTGCTTTGGAAGCTGCAGCGGTGCTTAACGATGGGAATGTGGCAAGACTTCACATCCTCAGCAAGTTGGGCTTTCCACCTGGAGTCTTCACTGAGCAGATACTGCAGATCATCGATAAGCAGAGAATCGCGAAGGCGGAGACTTCAGCCCAGATCATACGAAACATTGGTAGGCAAAGGAGTAGAGAAGCTAAAAGAGCTGTAGAGGATGATGGAATATGGATAAGGGCAGTTTTAGCTAAGGTATGAAAGATTTTTTTTTTTTTTTTTTTACATTTCATTCAAACTTTAAAATGATTTTTCTGTAACTTAATGTTTACTGCTTTCAGGAAAACATATATCAGAAACTACTGGAAGGTTTGCACTGATATTTGGCACACCTATTCTTTAACTTTGAAGCAATATTTAAGTGGAACAAAATTTTAATTGAGATTAATACACAGTTTTGTGGTTGATAATATATTGAAAAGTTTGCTTGTAAAAAATGTTCGAATCCAAAATATCACAGAAAATAATAGCATTAATTTACTAGAAAGTTACTGTACTTAATTGTACACCTATTATTAGAGATTGTTTTACCACTAAAAAAATTTGCCAAATTTGCCTCGAAATTATGAAAAAGTGTACCTTAAAATAATAATGCAATAAAAAATTGAAAATTATCTCACTGCATTAGATTGTTATTAAAAATTCAGAATTTCTTTAAAAATCATATTAGATCTCTATCCATAAGTGTGCAAAATTTCAATAAGATTGAACAAAAAATGGCAAAGATGTGGATTTACAAAAATATCAGTGCAAGACTGCCATGGTCTCGCCTTAACTTTGTGGCTGCATGCCTTTCCTAATGGTACAGTCGCCAGGTTAACCTAAGAAGGAGAGTCGTATGTGTCAGCGGTCTATGACTCCTGTGAACTCTGTTCTGTGTCTTATCGTACTGACTAGCGGCGCGTACCTCCGCAGAAACTGCTAGAAAACAACGCGTGCCCTTAACAGACTGTAAGAGTAGCAGTGCTCCAGACAATGTACACTCAGTTCTTCACTGCAGATGAGTAAAAGTTCTTCAGGTCACGGTCAGGTACTCTTCGGATGGTATTAAAGTGGTAAGCTACTGCCGTATGATCTCCACAAACTCAGTGCAGCTTTACTTTCGTATCTACAGGCTGACAATTATTGATCTATATGCAATAAAATCGCCATGACTTCTGAACGATTTGCGTTAGGACGTCCAAACTGCACGGTTGGCCGCGGGGCACGATGGGAATTAGTACGCTGGTTTAGCGACGAAGATGAGTTTCATCTGAAATGGTTCGTCAATAAGCATAATTGGCGCATTTGGGGGACAGAGAATCCGCATTTCGCGTTCGAGCAGTCTCTTCACTCTCACTGGGTGACTGCGTGGTGAGCAGTGTCCAGTGACGGAATTATGGGTGCGATATTCCTTGATGGCACGGTGACTACCGAACGGTACGCAAAGGTTTTGGAAGATGGTTTGATCCCCATTCTCCAAAGCGACCCTGATTTCGAGATGATGTGGTTCTTGTAAGACGAAGCCCAACTCATCAGAGCAGGAGAATGATGTCCTGTAGGAGTATTTTGGGGACCGCATTCTGGTTCTCTGGTGCCCAGAGGTCACTGGCATGGTCGCCACATTCTGCGGATCTGAACACTTGCAACCCCTTTGTGGGGCTGTATTAAAGACAAGATGTACAGTAATAACTTCAACAACATTGATGACCTGAAAACAGCCATTGAG
The DNA here is from genome assembly GCF_021461385.2 of Schistocerca piceifrons. Taxonomy (NCBI): domain Eukaryota; kingdom Metazoa; phylum Arthropoda; class Insecta; order Orthoptera; family Acrididae; genus Schistocerca; species Schistocerca piceifrons. The sequence goes on from NC_060139.1 coordinate 378,666,151, forward strand.
GAGGTCATCGACAGCATCGAAGTTCCGGCGCTTCAGCGGGTCATGCAGAAGGTCGCTATTCGTCTGCGCCACGTCATCGCCAATAATGGCAGGCATATCTAACATGTCTGAAAATTCGAATATCTGTATTGACGTTTGCATGTTGAATAAAACGTGCGCACATAATAAGTTGTAACTAATTTGCATTTTTTTGTAATTCAATAATTGTTACCCCGTAAATACTGAGTGCCACATTATTCTTTCTTCGCCGCAGTGAAAACAAATTGGTTTTGAAATATTCTCTGATCCGCGCAATTTTTCGGAGGAAATACATTCTAAGACAAAAAAAGAAAAAAAAACGCACCACGAAGGAATAATCCGAATGGGACGAAAATACACTGATACTCTTAGGTGACAGAAGTCATGGGATAGCGATATGCACATATACAGATGGCGGTAGTATTGCGGACATAAGGTATAAAAGGGCAAAGCCCTGGCAGAGCTGTTATTCGTACTCAGGTAACTCATGTGAACTGGTTTCCGACGTGATTATGACAGGACAACGGGAATTAACAGACTTTGAACGCAGAATTGTAGTTGCTTTTATAGGCATGCGACATTTGATTAACGACATCGATAGGAAATTCAATATTCCACGATCCACAGTGTCAGGAGTGTATCAAGAATACAAAATTTCTGGAATTACCTCTCACCCCAGTCAACGCAGTGGCCGATGGTCTTCACTGAGAGCAGCGGCGTTTGTGTACAGTTGTCACTGCTAACAGACAAGTAACACTGCGTAAAATTACTGCAGAAATCAGTGAGAGACGACGGCAAAAGTATCCGTTAGGATTTGGCGTTAATGGGCTATGGAAGCATACAACCGACGTGAGTGCCTTTGCTATGGCGCGCAAAACGCCATGGCTGCTAGATGCGCAGTCGGCTGGGAAAGCGTGCAGAGAGTGGCAGCCGTGAGGGTTCAAATGGCTCTGAGCACTATGGGACTTAACAGCTATGGTCATCAGTCCCCTATAACTTAGAACTACTTAAATCTAACTAACCTAAGGACAGCACACAACACCCAGTCATCACGAGGCAGAGATAATCCCTGACCACACCGTGAATCGAACCCGGGAACCCGGGCGTGGGAAGCGAGAACGCTACCGCACAACCACGAGCTGCGCACGATGAGGGTTCGCTCAGAGCGCTGCAGAAGAAAGTGCTAAACTGAAGCCTAGGCACACAGATTTTGTAAATGTTAAGTGTGGCCTCTCCATGGCCAAACTTGCATGGTAACCATTAATAAAGATCTACTGTCAACTCTGCTTTCTTTAGTATCTAAGAGGGATTCCATGAAAAATGCCCTGATTCATTTCATCTGGCTTGTTAAATACTGGAAAATTCAAAGAAGCATGTAGATACGTTCCTTCAGTCCGTCACCCCCAGCCCAGGTTTCAGCTGGCGCCAATGCTGGTATCGTGGCATTGTTCTCCTGGAGACCTGTCTCAGTGAGGAGCTGCATTGTCTGCCCAGTATGGCTGTAGGCCTATCTGGCAAGGTTTACTGAGGGATGTGCTCGCCACCAGTTGCTTCCAACTCCCAACATGCCGTTTCTACTAGCTAAGAACTGTAAAAATACCTCATGCTTTTAGCGCCCTACCAGGCTCCATCAACGTCTGCTCAGACCATTAACATTCTAGAGTCTCGCTCAAAATGCACCAGGTTCTAACAAAATCTTTAACAATTTTCTGCATACGAAAAATTGGTGAGAGAGTAACTTGACCTTTCTCACTGCCCTCTACCTGCTGTCGATTTTTGCATGGGTAGTGTCTCACTTCAGTATTGTTTAGTGTGATGTGAACCACAGAAAACCATTGAAAAAAGTAGGAGAATCTCATCCTGATGACCAATATACTGGGTGGTCCATTGATCCTGACCAGGCCAAATATCTCACGAAATAAGCGTCAAACGAAAAAACTACAAGGAACGAAACTTGTCTAGCGTGAAGGGGGAAACCAGATGGCGCTATAGTTGGCCTGCTAGATGGCGCTGCCATAGGTCAAACGGATATTGACTTTTTTTTTTTAATGGGAACACCCATTTTTATTACATATTCGTGTAGTACGTAAAGAAATATGAATGTTTTAGTTGGATCACTTTTTTCGCTTTGTGACAGATGACGCTGTAATAGTCACAAACATATGACTCACAGATTTAGACGAACAGTTGGTAACAGGTAGGGTTTTTTAAATTAAAATACAGAACGTAGGTACGTTTGAACATTTTATTTCGGTTGTTTCAATGTGATACATGTGCCTTTGTGAACTTATCATTTCTGACAATGCATGCTGTTACAGCGTGATTACCTGTACCACATTAATGCAATAAATGCTCAAAATGATGTCCGTCAATCTCAATGCATTTGGCAATACGTGTAACGACATTCCTCTCAACAGCGAGTAGTTCGCCTTCCGTCATGTTCGCACATGCATTGACAATGCGCTGACGCATGTTGTCAGGCGTTATCGGTGGATCATGATAGCAAATATCCTTCAACTTTCCCCACAGAAATAAATCCGGGGACGTCAGATCCGGTGAACGTGCGGGCCATGGTATGGTACTTCGAGAACCAATCCACCTGTCATGAAATATGCTATTCAATACCGCTTCAAACGCACGCGAGATATGTATCGGACATCCATCATGTTGGAAGTACATCGCCATTCTGTCTTGCAGTGAAAAATCTTGTAGCAACATCGTTGGAACATTACGTAGGAAATCAGCATACATGGCACCATGTAGACTGCCATCGATTAGATGGAGGCCAATTATCCTTCCTCCCATAATGTCGCACCATACATTGACTCGCCAAGGTCGCTGATGTTCCACTTGTCGCAGATATCGTGGATTTTCCGTTGTCCAATTGTGCGTATTATGCCGGTTTACGTTACTGCTGTTGGTGAATGACGCTTCGTCGCTAAATAGAACGCGTGCAAAAATTCTGTCATCGTCCCGTAATTTCCCTTGTGCCCAGTGGCAGAACTGTACACGACGTTCATAGTCGTCGCCATGCAATTCCTGGTGCATAGAAATATGGTACGGGTGCAATCGTTGTTAATGTAGCGCTCTCAACACCGAAGTTTTTAAGATTCCCGATTCTCGCGCAATTTGTCTGCTAGTGATGTGCGGATTAGCCGCGACAGCAGCTAAAACACCTAGTTGGGCATCATTTCTTGCAGGTCGTGGTTGACGTTTCACATGTGGCTGAACACTTCCTATTTCCTCAAATAACGTAACTATCCGGCGAACGGTCCGGACACTTGGATAATGTCGTCCAGGATACCGAGCAGCATACATAGCACACGCCCGTTGGGCATTTTGATCACAATACCCATACATCAACACGATATCGACCTTTTCCGCAATTGGTAAACGGTCCATTTTAACACGGGTAATGTATCACGAAGCAAATACCGTCCGCACTGGCGGAATGTTAAGTGATAACACGTACTTATACGTTTGTGACTATTTCTCCGCCATCTATCACAAAGCGAAAAAAGTAGTCTAACTAAAACATGCATATTTCTTTACATGCTACACGAATAAGAAATAAAAAATGGGGTTCCTATTTTTAAAAAATACAGTTAATGTCGGTTTGACCCATGGCAGCGCCATCTAGTAGACCAGTCATAGCGCCGTCTGGTTTCCCCCTTCAAGCTAGACGAGTTTCGCTCTTAGTAGTTTTTTCGTTTGATGCATATTTCGTGAGGTATTTGGCCCTGTCACTATCCATGGACCACGCTTATATGTGAAAAAGGTAACTTTCCAATTAGGATTACCCATGGCTAAAACACATCTTAGCTTAACTTCATCCATTTCAGGGGTGATTCACTTACATGGAGCTGTAAGCTGGCAAGGGAACATATAAACATTGCTGTGAATAGTATGAAAAATCCCTCCAAAACCCAGGCGATCATTGTACGCAAAACCACCCCTTCCTTCCGCCTCCTTCATTTCTATCTCACCATCTATGGCCGTCCTATTGCCCTCACTCCCACCCTTAAGTACCTTGGCGTCACCCTCGACCGTCGCCTCTCCTGGACTCCCCACCTCCGGACAATCCAAGCCAAGGCACGCTCCCGACTCAGTCTCCTCAAGCTCCTCTCCAGCTGTACATGGGGTCTGGACCCCTCCACCATCCTCCACACCTATAAATCCCTCATCCGCCCTATCCTTTGTTATGCCCATCCAGCTTGGATCTCCGCCCCCCTACCTTTTACAAATCCCTCCAAATCCTTGAACGCCATGCTCTCCGCCTCACCTATCGCATCCGTCTCCCCTCCCCCATGCGGATCCTGTATGATCTCATCCCCTTCCCCCACCTCCTCCTTTTCCTTGAAAGGATACGGATCCTATACACCTCCCGTAAACTCGATCCTCCTCACCTGCTAGTCTCCCCGATCCTCTCCCACCTCCGCCTGCTGCCGCGCCTGTATTCCCACGTCCCACCCGGTCTCCATCTCTCCACCCTCCTTACCCTCTCCCAAGGTGGCTTCCGCCAGCTCCCCCTCCCTGATGATGTCCTCCTCCCCTCCATCTACTCCTCCTATCAACTTTGAACCTCCTCCCTTCCTGTGTCCTTTCCTTGAGGCACCCACTCACCCTCCCTCCCTCCCTCCCTTCCCTTCCCTTCTCTTCTCTTTCCTTTCCCTCTTCCCCCGGGCTTCCCCTCCCCCTTCCTCCCTCCCCCTCTCTCCTCTGCCCATGGCATCTCTGCTCTCCCGTCTCCCATTCCCCTCCTCCTCCTCCACCTCCACTCTTGGCAGGTCCCCGGACTCGTACACGCTCAGCGAACATTCGCGCGCCGGAGATCGTCGCCGTCAGTGTTTCGTGTGTGTGCCTTCGTTTGTGTGTAGTGTTGTTCGCCGTCACGCCACCACCGTTCACATGCCGTCGCCATCATCCATGTTCTGTGCACCGTGTCGCCTAGTGTTAGTGCTGTTTCTCGTCCAGTGTGAACAGCTACATGTTTTTTCGATTTTTAGTGTCTACATTTTTTGCCCACCGTTTTGACTGTCTTCTCTGTGCCACCTTTATGTACTACTTGTTGTCAAACTCGAGGCTGAAGAGCGGCGTATTGTGCTGCTGACAGCCCGCCTTTGTATAAGGTGTTTAAAATCACAATAAAGAAAAAAAAAGTAGTATGAATTACATTAGACCCAGGGGTCAGTGCTGCATCACAGACTTCTGATAAACATTTAATAGGCAGTTAAAAGGCCTTGCAGTATAGAAATATCCCATTCACACCGTATCCTGAGGTCAGAGATTCTAATGTCCTTAACCATTTACAATATCCTGGAGTATGAACTGTACTCTTCTATTGATTTACCCCTGCTCTATCACTCATTTGGTCTCAATCATCAAAGACTTACATTCTCAGATTCTCAATGAACAAGAAATCTGTTTGTCGTATTACTTAAGTTGTGTAAATTTGTGTATTACTTTCTACGACATGAAAACAAATACAGGCACATAATCAGATAATTAATAAATGTGCAGACAAATATATACCTCACAATCAAGATAGTTCAATTGATACATACAAAAACACAAAAAGATATTACATAATGTTATTGCAGGAAGGTACCCTATAACCCCCTTCACAAAGGTGCCTGGGGAGATAAATTTTACAGTTGAAAATGTCACACGAATTGAAAGCATGGCATTTATGCACTCACAGATGCTGTGACTGGTAGGACTGAAGAACAGCAGTTTGTACCAGAGTGGAATCCGAGATCCTGGCAGGGGACGCCACAATGAAAGTTTACCCTGTGGGGTCTTATATAAAATGATTGGAAATGAAGCAAAATTTACTAGAGTTCTAACAACATTTATTTTTCAAAAGAAAAAAACATATAAATTATGATAAAAAAGTTATGATTAAATACCGTAAATAATTAACAGATGTGAAACTGCCTGGCAGATTAAAACTGTGTGCCGGCCCGAGACTCGAATTCGGGACATTTGTCTTTCGGGTAGAGTACTTTACCGCGAAAGGCAAAGGTCCCGAGTTCGAGTCTCGGTCCGGCACACAGTTTTAACTGCCAGGAAGTTTCACATCAGCGCACACTCCGCTGCAGTGTGAAAATTTCATTCTGGAACTAACAGGTGGTTTAACACCACAATGGACAAGAATCATGGGTGGCAGAAGTGAGTCAATTACTCTGGCCCTAAAAATGTGGATAACGTAATCTGAATTGACCTCACGCAGAAAACCGAGCGAGGTGACGCAGTGGTTAGCACACTGGACTCGCATTCGGGAGGACGACGGTTCAATCCCGTCTCCAGCCATCCTGATTTAGGTTTTCCGTGATTTTCCTAAATCGCTTCAGGCAAATGCCGGGATGGTTCCTTTGAAAGGGCATGGCCGATTTCCTTCCCAATCGTTCCCTAACCCGAGCATGAGCTCCGTCTCTAATGACCTCGTTGTCGACGGGACGTTAAACACTAACCACCACCACCACCACCTCACGCAGAACAGACTTTGATTGATCAAATCTACTGAAGTTTCTCTACATAGAAGCACCTGAGAGCAAATGGCGATTGACATCTGTACACCCTTACAATGCCGGAGCGGCAGTACATTACCCTATTTGCTTCGTGCGGCGATGTAACTTGCAGCTGGCGAGATGTGTGCGGTGGAAGTGAGACGTGCAGGTGGCACCTGTGAATACATCACGGCCATGAAAGAAATGCAAAAATCTCACGGTCTAGCGATCAGGATGATGAATAGCAATTTAATCTTTATCAGAGCCCTGAAATCACAGGAGATTTCAGTGTGTGACATAACAATTCGCTGGTCGTACGAAGGACCAATTTAGCTCACTTATGCGACAGAGCGCACAAGGATACCAAACGTCAAGACTGATAAACCAAAAACGAATTAGTGTGCCCTCGACAAACGAGTAGTCCAAGACATTTGAAGTCACACAGTCATTACAGTAAGAACTTCACCACAGGCTCCCCAGTATAAACTAATAGCAAGTGAAGTCAGTCTGGGGACTGATGACCTAAGATGTTAAGTCCCACAGTGCTGAGAGCCATTTGAAGTCAGTCTCAGGACAGGTCCTAAGTACCAACCACACATGCCAGAGCTTTGACCAGAAGTGTTTATCAGACCAAAGTCCTGCATCCGATTGCCTCACACCTCTCCAGAAAAAAAATCCGTTTTCCAGCAAAGTGCGCGAACGATACCACCTTCACCCCACCTTGTGCCAATAATAGAGTTCTAGAGGCGCTAAATCTCCGCTCCCACACAACAACACAAACTCATATCGAACCAGGGCGAGAGTTAAGAAACCTGCATCTCTGGTAAAAAAGGAAACCGCCAATTACAGGCTTATTTAAGTTTTCGCAGAGGGGGAAGAGACGATTTTCTCCAAAGTCATGTTGCTTTCCACGTCAACAAGCGAACAGGTACAATCTTACACACCTTTATCTAAATCCCCTGTACCTTGGAGCTTGTTAGACCTAGCAATGAAGTGTAGTAATGATTCTATCTCTAAACGTTTTCCAGACGCCAGATTTTTCTTATGCAATCGAGGTGGCTGGGGGAAGTGGTTTACTGGTCTACTTGAACTTTCGTCGAACACGAAAACTTACGAACTTTTATTACACATGGTTCTGCACACAACGTCTGGCTTACGACTTCATTGTGTAGATGCATTCCTTTGGCCCATCGCCCCAGCCCAGACTCCTGCTGGCGCTGCAGCAGGTATCACAGCATTGTTCTACTGGAGGCCTGTCTCGATGAGGGGCTGCCCTGTCGGCCCTAGATGGCTATGGCCTGTCCGGCAAGATATACTAAGGGATGGGCTCGCCGCCAATTGCTTTCAACTCCCAACAAGCCATTTCCACAAGATAAGAACCATAAAAATACCTCATGCTTTTAGCACCTTACCAGGCTCCGTCAACGTCTGCTCAGGCCATTAACTTTGTACGGTCTCCCTCAAGGTACATCAGGTTGTAATGAAATCTGTAATAATTTTCCATATGTGAAAAATAGGTGTGGGAGTAATTTTTCCCCTCTCAACCTCTATTTTTCATTACATATTTTTCCGAATTTCGTGCAGTGTCTTTTTTTCACATAAATGTCAGCAGCTATCACCATTAACGAAATGATGGGCCCATCATCACGGACACATAAAGCTATAAGTAAAGCAAAAATTAAATTTTTTTTCGAATAGTTTCTGTATTATCGTTTGAGAAAAATTACAGGGTGTGCACCTCAATCCTATCATCAGTGACCAGCCGAAAGGTCGGAAACACTTACTGGCTTCCCCTTCTGAACTAACAAATTAATTCGCCCAACACTTTGGACGAAAGATGGTCACTGCTCATTGGCCACCATATCTTGCATGAGCTATAACAGCACAACATCGCCTGCAACACCTCTCTTGGGCCTGTGTCCATATCAGTTGAACTCTAGACGACTGGATAACCATTGCCTAGTCAGATGAGTCCCTACCTTCAGTTGGTAGGGTTAGAGTTTAGAGCAGAGCACATGAAGCCATGGAACCAAGTTGTCAAGGAAGCACTGTGCACGCTGGTGGTGGCCCCATAATGGTGTGGACTGTGTTTACATGGAAGAGAGTTGGTCCTGTGGTTCATCTGAACTGGTCACCGACTGGAATTGATTACCTTCGGCTATTGGAGACCGTTTGCAGCCATTCATCTATTTTATGTTCCCAAACAACGCTGTCATGTTCAAAATGGTTCAAATGGTTGTGAGCACTATGGGACTTAACATCTTTGGTCATCAGTTCCCTAGAACGTAGTACTACTTATACCTAACTAACCTAAGGACATCACACAACACCCAGTCATCACGAGGCAGAGAAAATCCCTGACCCCGCCGGGAATCGAACCCGGGAACCCGGGCACGGGAAGCGAGAACGCTACCGCACGACCACGAGCTGCAGACAACGCTGTCATGTCACAGGGACCTCATGAATCCCACCGAAAATTGATAGGACATAATTGAGGAGTCAGTTTGTGCACAACATGGACACCTATAGAGGCAGCATGAGTTAGTTTTCTGCAGAGGACTTTCAACAACTTGAGTTCATGCCACGTCGAGTTGTTGCATCACTGCAGGCCAAAGGAGGTTCAGCACGATAGTGGAAGCTCTCCCATGACTTATCAGTTCAGTGTACTCCTGGAAGCAGCCACCATTGCACTCGGCGGCAATCAGACAAAAGGCTGTTGCTGGCACTGTGTCCATCAAACCTGACGGCTTCTAGTCGGTGGACGTGGGCCAGCTGCAGGCTCACTTCAGCCACAGCGAACAATCTGTCTGCGTGTGGGTGCCCGGGGGAGGGAGGGGGGGGGGGAAAGGGGGGGGGGGCTGCTAAAGGCTAGTGTGATGCAGCTGCTCAGCCACTTACGCGCTGAGGGCGACTTTGTCTACAACAAGAATCACTGCGGATTCCCGCGCATTCTAGCGCACCCTAGTCGTGCTCAGATGATACACAAGCTGCCATGGTCTCCGCTCGTCAGCACTCCTGCACAACCACCGCGGCCGTGACAGGCTGCTGGCCGCCTATTGCGTCAGCGCTGTGGAGGGCGCTGCCACTAACGACTGTCGCTACGAGTGTTACACTTTGTTCGTCAATAAATGTGTGACTAATAACGAAGTTCTTATAAGCGGCCATCGGTCATCATACTGACAACAATTCACTCAACCTCAGCTTAATGCTGCCATTGTAGAGGTCACCTGCACCAGGCCTCTTCCTACCCCAGAACATGAACCGTGTTCTGTTCGTTGAGTGGGAGCCGTTACAGGAGTGGATTGTTTTCTAACAGGCACTCAGACTGCATTTGGGCAAGTCCCCATGTAAGCAGGTGCAAATATAGCACTGGACACTGTACGAGATCCACGCTCTCATTTGAAAAGCCGTAACAGTTAATAATAAAAGCAAAATTATGTCTTTCTTTTTTTTTTTGAGCTTTTCTGCGTTCGTCCTGTTCCTAATCCATTGTGTATGGAAACATTTCTATACGTTTTTCTTGCATTCACAGCGCCAGATTTGCACCTGATGGCCGAAATAGCAACTTTCTCCCCCCCCCCCTTCTTTTTCTTTTTTCTTTTCTTTTTTTTCTTTTTTTTTTTTTTAGCGAGAATCGGTTCCGCATTAAATCATGAGCGTACCTACCAAGTTTCGCTGCCATACGATAATTACAGCCACCCCTGCCTCTGTGACCCGGTAGAACCACTATTTAGAATACTGCCTGAATTTCCTGTAACGCCATGCGAGACTTCATATTTCAGTAAAAATGTTGTTACTAGGTATACTTGGTTATTATTTTTGAAATAACATTTTGATACACTACCATGGTTCCTCAGTTTGAAGAAAGAGCCTTAGTTCAGCTGCTACATTTACGATGTTCTAATTTAAATTTGGCACAATACATGAGTACGAGCCACAGTACAGTGATGTAGTTTAATTGCAGTACTACAACGTGTATAAACAATAAATTTTGACAACTTACCACAGTGGTATAGGGGACATAGATACCAGGAATCTGATATATTACATTTGCGATTTATCAAGCGTGGATTTAACCTTAGAGTCGCCTACAAAAACCACCTCAGCCACTACGTATGCGCGCCGCGCAAAATTCTAAACATCGTCCCGCTTTCTCAGTCCTTCGGCTCCGTCGGCTATTTCGCTAACATTTTTGGTTTAAACATTAGTGCGAGAGTAACGAAATAAAAAAAATTTTGCAAGCATAATACAAAAAACAAATATGTTTACAGTTCGTTCTAAACTTAATCCTCACAAACTCAGTACTCGTATTTTCATACTAAGTAGGGCACACAAACAAAACAATGTAATATTTAATTTTTTGCTGTTAAAATCGCATTATTTTGAGGCAAACTTTACACAGAGGTCAATTTTACGTTTCGCAGGAACAAGGGGTTTTTAATATTCGAGAAATACCTCGCTCGGCGGCTATGCGATGTGGCTTGGATAGGTTTTGTAGGCAGTTTGAATTTCTTTGCCGGCTTGATAACCACAAGTGTGCTGCGACAATTAGTTCGTCTCGACTTCACCTGCACCACTGTTGTGCATTGCTAACGGTCATCGTTTACTCCTCGTATTTCACGTTCTTCAGTTATATTCTTTCGCGTTTTACTGCACTGCGCATAAGGTCGTTTTCGTTTACTTATGTCCACAGTCCCGCAACATTTCAGAAAGGACAAATTTTTCCGGCTGGCCTGTTATTAAATGTATTTATTCCAACGATCGCGTTTCCGGTTTATTACACTATTCTCTGTTGATATCTCGTAAGGAATGCCTCAGTGAATCGTACCGTTTAAGAGAACACTGTCATCGTGTCACACATGTTTAAATATTCCTTGTTTATAATAAGGCAGCAAATTTCAGTACGTACACTACCTGACAAAAAGTGTGAAGCGCTCGGAAAGTGAAGAAGAAACGAAATGAAGCTTCACGGGTTCAGAGGCTATCAGACGTCATTTCTGCGATTACAACAGCGTGTCAGATACACAAAGAAATTGACAATATGGGTTCATATCAATATTAAACTGCATCGACTCTGGCCTTCTCAGGCAAGCTGGCCAGTAACTACATAACTGGTTCTTGATATAATGGATATTGGTAGTGGAACACATTTGACGACCGAGCTGGTCCTCAAAGTGTTCTGCCGGCGATAGAACTGCGGGATCTTACCGACCACGTTTAGAGACACCTGTCACGTGTGGAGGAGCATTATCCTGTTGAAAAACGGCACCCCGATTCTGTCGCATGAAAGGTAATACGTGATGACGTTGGTTCTCCGTGACGCACTGTTATGCCTTCAGAATTCGGTCAATGTCTACCAGCCGTGACCTGGAGTCGTTCACGATGGATCCCCGTACCATGACCCACGATTAGCCCCGCTGAGCCCCTCTAAATCACTGAAATAAAAGAGACCCCTCCCAGGCTCTCCACTATGCTCGCCGACGATGGTCTTCCGGAGTAGTGCTTCCCGTGATCCATCGCTGAGCACAATGCTACGCCATTAATCAGCAGACTGTAATCCCCATCACAGCATCACCCCAGAGTCTTTTGTGTTGCAGTGCCAACTGCAGCCCGCACATCGGACGGTAATTCCCTAGTCCGGCTGCTGGTTTCCATCCAGCGTTGTGGAATGACACAGGATGTTGCAGGAAATCCGTCACTTGTTCTCAGGTGGCAGGCGCAGATGCGAAGGTGCATTTATGTATTTAGTGCACTATACGGAGACAGCCCTTTCTGATGGTCAGTTGTGGTCGACCAGAACATAAGCGTAAGTCGGTCCTCATACTGCCACTGAGTCCAACATCGGGCCATTGTTACATATAAATGCTCCATAAGTGTGGATATTGCACGATTCCATCAAACACTCAAATGGATACCAACAAGAAAGCCGAATTCAGATTCTGTCTGACACGAGTACACCTGTTTCCTTCACACTGGTTACTCAGCCTCTGACACTGTTCACGCCCCTTTAAACCTTGTCAGGCATGATAACGATTCTGACATTGTGAAACCTGAGTCTCTCCTGGCGTATACAATTTTAAAACAACTTACGGGAATTCAGCCAGGTAATATTTACAGCGACCGCCGATATTTCGGCGGTGGTGCACCCCACCATTTTCAAGGCACAAACTGCAACGGACAGGCTACGTACAGGCAAATTTAAAACCACGGTTCTTGGAGTAATTCAGGAAAGATAACACACAAACACACTGAACACTAGTACCACCAAAGATGAGAAAGTCAGAGGTATCGATAATGGAAGTCTACGAAGTAGCAAGTGAGGTAACATTGTCTCTGTCCGTATGTTTTTTGACAAGGGAAAGAGCAGGATTCTAAGCATGGTTTAAACAAAAACCTCCATCCCTGTTTACAAGCCGGCCGGGGTGGCCGAGCGGTTCTAGGCGCTTCAGTCTGGAAACGCCCGACCGTTACGGTCGCAGGTTCGAATCCTGCCTCTGGCATGAATGTGTATGATGTCCTTAGGTTCGTTATGTTTAAGTAGTTCAAAGTTCTAGCGGACTGATGACCGTAGATGTTAAGTCCCATAGTGCTCAGAGCCATTTGACCCATTTGAACTTGTTTACAATATTGCTCGCTAATTTAATCTCAACAGCCTCCTTAATAACAGTGTCCCAATAGCTGGACGTGCATGCCAATATCTCGATATTGTTGTATAACATAGGGTGACCAGTATCCAAACAATGCTCAGCAATAGTAGATCCACTTGGCAGCTGTAATCGTGTGTGCCGTTCATGCTCAGTACATGGGTACTTCACGGTCCTGATAGTGTGACCAACATATGACCATATGACATGCCACAGCTACAAGGAATGCGATATACACCCACCTTACGCATACCAAGATCATCCTTAACAAAACCCAAAAGCACTCTAATTCTAGATGGAAGTCGGGAAACACATTTCACATCGTATTTCCGGAAAATATACGACCGATCTTGTGGGAAGTGCTTCCTACGTAAGGCAAAAGGCAGTAGACCTAGGTGTCGACTCAGTATTATCATCAATCACCCGATGCACAGTTGATCGATAGCGCAACGCACCTTCAGTCTGTCTTTCACTATAAGCATTTTGACGAAATGTAGCTTCAAGATGGGCCAGCTCAGCTGGCAAAGTCTCAGCGTCGGAAATAACGTGTACCCGTTCGCGCTGAGCCGGTTGGTGACAACTAACAACGTTTAAATGTAAGTCAGTACTCACACTGACTTGTATTTACGTTATATAACAATACCGAGATACTGGCATGCACGTCCGCCCTTTATTGTGAATAGGAATGGAGGTGTTTGTTTGACCCCTGCTTGGAATTCCTGCTCTCCCTTGTCAAAAAACAGAGGGACAGTATCAATGTTACCTGACTTGCTAGTTCGTAGACTTTCACTATCGATATCTCTGACGTTGGTCATCTTTGGTGGCAGTAGTGTTCAGTGTGTGTTTGTGTGTTATGTTTCCTGGATTACTCCAAGAACCTTCGTTCTAAATTAGCCTGTACTTAGTCTGTTCGTTGCAGTTTGTGCCTTGAAAATGGTGGGGTGTTCTCCAGCCGAAATATCGACGGTCCCTGTAAATATTACCTTGCTGAATTACCGTAAGTTGTTTGAAAAGTCAAACGTTCACTGGTGGCCGTTCTACATGCAACAGAGGAAGGAACTCTCATCATACACATACCCGAGTGAGGTGTGTAAGAGCGCGAAGTTGTACTGACATCCGACCATGCACTCTTGATTGCTTGATTTTCTTTGTCAGTGTGTGTAAAAAAATGTTCAAATGTGTGTGAAATCTTATGGGACTTAACTGCTAAGGTCACCAGTCCCTAAGATTACACACTGCTTAATCTAAATCATCCTAAGGACAAACACACACACCCATGCTCAAGGGAGGACTCGAACCTCCGCCGGGACCATCAGTCTGTATATGTAATGTATATTAGTATCAGCTGACGAGATGTTTTCGATAGAACTTAGTACTTAAAGTTCTGCGTTATTATACAAAAATGACAAAAAAGTCCCCTGTCTTATTATACAGAAGGACTGTTTAAACATGTATAAAATGAGGACAGTATCTTCTTAAATGGAACGATGCGTTGCCACGCTGCATAGTGAGCTATCATATAAACATGTCATAATAAGTCGAAATAGCGATCGTGGTAAATGAATAAATTCTATAGTACGTTATCCTCTCTGTAGCAGTTCATGTAGTTTTCACGCCGCTGTCCGATGCGCAGTCGCCTATTAATGGATGGAGATCGGTAACTCCTATTCATCGCAATTCATTATTAAGGGGACAGGGTATTGTTTCGACTACATATTATGTGGAAATCAACAAATATTTCATTCATGCGTTATTTCATTTGTATAAGTATTACAGTTTTGTAGTTTAGCTCAGGTAATGTTCAACGCTTTCTCAACAATTTTCAAGTATTTTGAGCAATTTAGAACATACTGACGTTTATAAAAAGCAATAATTAGGAAAGTGACGCACAAAATTTTCTAAAGTGCTTGTTCAAATTCAGGTTCTATTTTACCCAATAACACGAGTAAACCACACCAAACTTTTACCGAATGTGCATGACATGTTGCCTGCGATACCAGAACTATTTAATTTCGATTATCAAATATACAAACCTGAATAGAAATTATTATGCCCTTTAGTATAGTTTTTACAATATGCTTCCTAATTAAAAAAATTATTTTTCTATAATTTAGTTGCCGCACGGGATTAGCCGAGCGGTCTCAGGCGCTCCAGTCATGGGCTGTGCGGCTGGTCCCGGCGGAAGTTCGAGTCCTCCCTCGGGCATGGGTGTGTGTGTTTGTTCTTAGGATAATTTAGGTTAAGTAGTGTGTAAGCTTAGGGACTGGTGACCTTAGCAGTTAAGTCCCATAAGATTTCACACACATTTCAAAAATTTTTTTGTAAACACAATAAAACATAATAAAATTTAGGTCTGCTAGATAGGAAAAGACAATTTCAGGTAACATAAAAAAAATTTTTGCTACCCAAATTCAGAAAAGCACAACTTGCGGGAAATTGGTAATCAAGATGTGCCTCCGAGTATTACTGAAGCATGGTCGTTATAGTGCTGCGTTTCTTCGTCCTCAAGCTTCCTTTTGGCATTCTTTTTAGTACTTATCGTTTCATTGTTGAATACATATTAATTATATTTTTAGTCCATTTACTTCAGCGGAATAAAAAATTTAATAATTGTTCTTGCATGAGATTACTAGACAGATAAATACATTTTACACTGAAGCGCCAAAGAAATCGGAATAGGCATGCGTATTCAAATACAGCGATATGCAAACAGGCAGAATACCGCGCTGCTGTCGGGCAACGCCTGTATAAGATAACAAGTGTCTGGCGCAGTTGTTAGATCGGTTACTGCTGCTATAATTGCAGTTTATCAAGATTTAAGTGACTTTGAACTTAGTGTTACAGTCGACGCACTAGCGATGGAACACAGTGTCTCCGATGTAGCTATGAAGAGGGGATTTTTCCGTGGCGCCATTTCACGAGTGTGCCGTGAATGTCAGGAATTCGGTAAAACATCAAATCTCGGAAGTCGCTGCGGCCGAAAACAGATCCTGCAAGAATGGGACCAACGACGACCGAAGAGAATCGTTCAACGTGACAGAAGTGCTACACTTCCGCAGATTGCTGCAGATTTCAATCCCACGGACGATTCTACGAATCATCATCGATATATATTGTGGTACGACTTCATAGTCAGTTATTGACTATTGGAACATATTTTTTGATAAAGGGAGTCGTGAAATGTAAACAATGCGATGGTGCAGATTACCTGAATGTAACTGCACGACAAGCTAGTATGAATAGTTTAGGATCCATTTCAAACAGCATAACTGCTAACGCAGAAATTTGAATCATGTCTGAAGAACTGATACATAAGTTCCTCTCACTAATATGGATTGTTTTGTTTGTAAATTAGTTACTCTTCCGTTTTCTTTTATCGAATTTCTTGATGTATGGCACTTATAGTAATTTTTGCAGGTTAATCAGCATCTACACTCACAAAAATCTGTAGGATTTAGGAGGCAGACTTTCGGTACGACATAAACAAAACACTTGAGCAAAATGAAAAAAATGGAAAAAAGGAGCAAAGTTGATCATTTACGGATTCTGGAAACTAGCACTGTTGGTTTTCTGTAATTTTTTATATCCTGTTTTACATAATTGGGTCTTTGCTGTATACACTACGTGGCTCTAAAGTTTAGTATATGGCAGCAATTTTTCATTCTAAACCTAATAAAGTACACATCAGTATAGTCAGGAAAGAGTAGAGAACAAGGTAATAAAAATGATTTTTCCTCCATCCTTAAGTACTGTTAGGCATCCCTTCTCGGACAGATGAGTCGCTGGCCGTTGTGGCCATGCGGTTCTAGGCGCTTCAGCCTAGAACCACGCTGCTGTTACGGTCGCAGGTTCGAATCCTGCCTCGGGCATGGATGTGTGTGATGTCCTTAGGTTAGTTAGGTTCAAGTAGTTCTAAGTCTAGGGGACTGATGACCTCAGATGTTAAGTCCCATAGTGCTCAGAGCCATTTGAACCATTTGAACAGATGAGTCGGCGACCAGCAGAGCAGAGCAGAGCCAGAGTGTGGGCGGCCAACTCGAGGCCGCCTCTGCAGGTGGTCCGCCTGCATCACGGACCGCCCTCGCCAGCCGCGGCCGTAACCCTCCTTCTGTTCTCGGCGCTTCCCTTTGGGAATTTTATATTCAAATTAGCAGGCCCGCCCCTCCTCGCAGTTTAATTATACGCAGAATTTTTCACGGTCGGTTTGTACGGCCGGAACTCGGCCTGGGAGGGCTGTATCTCAGCGAAAGGGTCCCGACACAAGCTGCGCTACTGCGTTCCGGTGCTAACCGTACCCCATGGCCAGGCAAGCGCTGAGCGTTTCTCGGCAAATAACAACAAAAAAGAATACTCTGTCCTATTATACTTCGAAGACAGAACCAGTACATTGTACGAAAATATGACAGGAAAAAAAAACAGTCAAACGTAATAATAACGAAAGCTCTCCACATTATCTTAGTTTTAGTTACAATTAAATAATAACAACAGAATTTCTATACCGTTGTCAATTATTACTTGCCCACGCCAAAGTTTTCAGGCACATTAAATTTTTTTAAGAAAAATGCATCAGACCATAGAAAATGAAGGCCATTCAGACACAAATGGAAGAAGTGAATTGTACCAAAATGGCCGGCCGGAGTGGCTGAGCGGTTAAAGGCGCTACAGTCTGGAACCGCACGACCGCTACGGTCGCAGGTTCGAATCCTGCCTCGGGCATGGATGTGTGTGATGTCCTTAGGTTAGTTAGGTTTAAGTAGTTCTAAGTTCTAGGGGACTTATGACCACAGCAGTTGAGTCCTATAGTGCTCAGAGCCATTTGAACCATTTTTGTAACAAAATGACTTACGTAAACAGTAAAATACGTTTTAGGTACAATATACTGAAAAAGAAAAGAAATATACCTCTAATGTAACCCTGAAGCTTTTACAGAGGAGACCAGAATTTTGAGCAAACAATAATAGTGGATATATGGAAAATATTGAGCAAAAACTGTCTGTAAATGTCTTCGCAAATACGAGAGAAGATAGAATGAAAATTTATTGCTAGAAACATTAAAACGATGAAAATGTAAGGAATACAAAATTGAAACTCGTGTTGATAAGAACCGCATTTTATCTGTTAATGAGTGTGGCGTTAGCTGAAAAACATCAGTAACGTAATATTTATACGTGCAAAAATATTGGCTAAAGTTACTCTCAAAGATAATGATAATAAACGTTAAATTGGTTAATCTTTACTCTGATCAAGTCCAGTAATGATATACGTATAATGAAATAGCAATCAGTATCCTAAGCAAAGAATGCAGACAATGAATGTATCCGAGAGGAGAAAAATCTTATCAAAGTTACCGCTTGTGACCTCTCTCGCAGCAATATAATACGCGGACAGGCACAAATATTTTGATTATGAGTAACATGACGTCGACGTAGACATCACAGTTAATTATAAGTGGCTTCGATATTGGATCAAGCTATTCTATAATATAACAAGAAATGTTAGTTTCAACTGGTTATTTAAAATTTCTTCCCGTAGGCCCAGTACACAGTATATTTATACGTAGGTGTCCGTTCTGATCTAGCAGAAAACTAAATGGTAGGTCCAGTACACAGTATCTTTATACGTAGGTGTCCGTTCTGACCTAGCAGAAAACTAAATAGGGATGTAAATGCATTACAATGAGAGTCACACAGAGTAATCGATAAATGCGTGTCGTTTGCTCGGATGCCTGCGGCAGAAAGAGTGAAGACCGACACCAAAATATCTGCACGTCCAGTTAAAACAAACAATCGCTTAGGTTGTTATACTGCAGAAGGCCGACGGCTCTCTAACAATTAACAAAGGGAAAATTGTCCAAGTATTAGAAGATTTCTTTAAATGTTTGTGTATGTCATGAGATGGATCATCAATCACGAATGCAATGATTTCCCGCATGTAGTACCATGAGAGAGCATACGAGGAATGAAGAAAGAGAAGGCACTGGCAGACGATGGTATTTTGGTACAAATTATTATAGCTGAGGAAAAGGTTATACAAAAGACAATGTTCCAAAACCACAATAATTATTCCTCTTACAAGAAAGAAGGACATGTCACCACGGTCTGTAGTCCTATAACTACGAATTTCAATTGAAACGTTACGAAATTAACCGAGCAAACGTTGAACGTATGAACATCATAAGTAACTATAGCACAGTGGATTACTTTGAAATTTGAAAGAAATGCTGTTTTTGAGTATGTGCTTGAGGCGACCAAACAGTTTAGTTCATCAGTCTCTAATTCTGAAAGCAAATGTGAGAAAGCGTTCTAAAAGTCTCGTAGTGTTTTTTTAAGGTGGAACGTGTGAACCATCACGGTATTCACCTAGTTGGATGTGGGAAATCGCTTTGTCTGTAATTTCTAATCAAGACACTCTTTCCAGCTCCAGTACTTACCTATTTTTTTCCATTCAGTGTTTGTTTTGTGCTCATTATGGCCAATGTACCGCGCAAACCGTCCGTAAGCCAAGGTATACAGTTGCAGCCCAGCAAATCCAAGAACTCCTTGGCGGAACGACTCAACTGATGCCGCTCCAAA
This sequence comes from Schistocerca piceifrons, assembly GCF_021461385.2. Classification (NCBI taxonomy): domain Eukaryota; kingdom Metazoa; phylum Arthropoda; class Insecta; order Orthoptera; family Acrididae; genus Schistocerca; species Schistocerca piceifrons. The sequence goes on from NC_060139.1 coordinate 378,685,894, forward strand.
CCTGTTTATGGGCATCACCTGCAGCATCGCAAGCAACGCCGCAATGAGCAGCCGCGTGGGGTACCCGCGTGGTCTCGGGCGCCTTGTCACGGTTCGCGAGGCTCCTCCTGTCGGAGGTTCGAGTCCTCCCTCGGGCATGGATGTGTGTGTCGGCCTTAGCGTAAGTTAGATTACGTAGTGTGTAAGCCTAGGAGCCGATGACCTCAGCCGTTTGGTCCCATTGGAGCTTACCACATATTTCCAATTTTCCGCAGTAAGCACCGCTGTCCGTGCACCACAGTTCTCGGCATTCGACGCACGGCAGGAAGACTGGTTTGAGTACTGTGCCTAGCTCGACACCCGCTTCACGGCACATCATATTCTAAGTATGGACAGAAAAGCATATTTTTAGCAACAGGAGGAGTTGCAGTATACAGGCTGGACTGCTAACTTTTTCCAGTCACCCGCCCAGAAGGGACATCTTTCTGACTCTAGAATCAGGGAACAAATACTAAAAATTCCGCGCCCAAGATTGAAGCAAGTGTTGGAATGACTCACATGATAGCGCTGCAGTACAATTTGGATCTCCCCGCATTTCGATGGTACAAAATAGGGTTGTTGGCAAACAGGTCGCACTCCCAGTTAACGCGCCGCGTCATACCAGATCACAGCGAGGGCATCGCCGTAGGCAACGGCGGCAGAGTCATAGGCAGACGGCACACCGTGTTCAGTCCTTCCGCCAGTGCTTTACTTCACACAAGCGGCAGGCACTGATTCCAAGTGGGTGTCTATAAATGTCAATGCCGTAGCTTCAGAGCCATCTAGTGCCTATAAAGATGTCACGTCAGCGTCAGAATCAGTGCTTAAGAAGCCACAGAACTCTTCTCCTATTCAGCGACTAGCAAACCAGTGTTTCGTCACTTTGCATATCGCTTATCGCAACGTGCGCATGCAGATATATGCGGGTGTTTCGGCGACAACAGAACGCAGTTATGAACTGCTAGGAACGCCTAAATTGCACAAGTCACAACAAATTTATCAGCTTATAACTGTCATGATATCCCAGTTCTTGGTGTTTATAGCCTGACTGACACTTTTCGCAACGTTATGTGTACAGTTTCATTCACAGTGTGGTAGTCAAAGGACAGCCAAAACATCTTTAGCATTGAGACATTCGATCTTTCTGGACTGCAAATAGAGGGTAATGTACTTTCTGTGAAAGTAGGACAGTGTTTTAAGACTTTGACCGGAATTCAGTGAACTTTCTCGGGACGGTGTACCAAAAGAAACTAATTTCGACGCCATATTACAATAAAGGAAAATGCACAACCTCCGTTTTATTAGGCGTGGACCGTCCCTCGGGAAATTAGGGATCAACTGGCACAGAACTACCTGAACTGACAGAAAAAGTCGTAATTTCTCCAGAAGCAGCTAGTCGATGGGCATCTCCACTAGCAGTCTCGTGAAGCCTTCTGGTGAATTAAGAATGTGTGCTCATTTCAAGGTAACAGTGAATCCCCAAACAGTGACTGGCCTGTTTCCGTTATCACGGCCTGATGAACTGACGGAGAAGGTCACTTCTGCTCTAAAATAGAATTATGGGATGCCTATTTGCAGATTCCATTGGCCGAGCTGTCTCTTTTTTTTTTTTCAGTACATACATGGAGTTATCTTCCTGGACTCGGGTAGGCACGCTGTCGCGGATCGAATCCGCCTGGCGGATTACCGTCGATGGCCGGTGTGCCGCCCGACCTGGATGTGGTTTTTAGGCGGATTTCCACATCCCACTGGGTGAATACCGGGCTGGTCCCCACATTCCGCCTCAGTTACACGACTTGCAGACATCTGATCACGTTCGCACTCTTCCATGGTTTACACTAGATGCAGACAGCTGGGGTACACTCATTCCGTCCCAGGGGGTATAGGGTGGCGCCAGGGAGGGCGTCTGAACACCCCTTAGAATTAACGTTCTCAAATCCGATTCCAACCGTGCCGATCCTACACAACTGCAGGATAAGGCACCAGCAAAAGACAGAAGAAAGAAGATGGACTTATTAAGTTTTTACATTTGCCTTCCCGCCATGCCTCATCGGCAGCTATTTTTCACCAGCGACGGTAGGTAACGGTTACAGCTGAAGAGTTGCTCTTCCAAACGGCGCTCCATACGAGCAAACCAGTTGCGCCTTTACCTGCGGCTACTCGTATTTTAGGTATTGCGGCTATGCACGGCTCTGTTTAAAAAGAGTAGCTCGATGTAGTCATAGGGTTGAGCCGCGCATTCTGCTTTCGTGCCTCGCAGCTCATTCGCTTCAAATAATAACCTGTAGCTGTGATCCTGCAGCCAAATAGTCTAAGCATTTCGGTCTGCCGAGCGCTGTTGGTGATGGGGGTGCAAATTGCAAATAGAGGAGCTACTTGATTGAGAAGTAGCGGCTCCGGCCCTCCATATCCGCATCCAGTGACGCCTGTGGGCTGAGGATGACATGGCGGTCGGTCGGTAGCGGTTGGCTTGTATGGCCTGTTCGGGTGGAGATTAGTTTTGTTGGCTAGAATTGCAAGGTAATAAAATGTCCAGAAATATAAAATAAAATAAAAATGAATAATTTAATAAAAAGGGTTCTATTCTAAGGTCTGTAATTGAAGAAGACGACACAGAGTTATGATGAAATAATGTTTATTCAAGAAAGGACACCTCAGACAAATGGGAAGTGGTCCTACAATATTTGTTTAAAACACAGAGACAAAATACCCTTATAGAATGCTGTAAAGTAACGTTAAAAGCGTTTTGAGAATGATAGCAAAATCCCCAAACTAAATAATCATGAAAGACTCGCGAAAACCAAGTCACAATGCACGAAAATTCACCATCTCAAAGTAGTTCAGAGCTCAACATGATGATTCACAAATTGACATACGCGGTACGAAGAATAGTACCTCATACTCTGTCTATTCTCAGTTCCGTAAACCAAGCGGCAAAAGTTTGTCTTACTCTGAAGCACATTCAGACCTCTTGAAATATAAAATCCGCTCGAAAGTTACAGTACTGTGGCGGCCGTTCACCGCCCAGAAACAATCACTTATACGACCGAATCGCGTACGTTACTCTAGAGAGATCTGCCTTTTTCCAGAACTCGCCACAAAGTATCCGGAATCACTCCCTTGAGTTCTTAACTCGACATTTCCCCGTCTCCACATGACTCTCGTAATGTTCCGCTACTAACTGCTCTTCTATTGGCTGAAGGACATCCCCATGAAAAATACATCTTCCTTAAGCTCTACACACATGATTTGATTCAAGGTGACAGCTTCCCGGATCAGACAAATATATTACAATAATATTTCAATAAATAAATATCATAATCACTCGGTTACACCCAGATTATTCACAATACTCATAAATAAAGGTCTGATCATTAATAAATATCCAGCATTCTTGCGCAAGTGCGCTCATGTTACATTACAGCAGATTGTCGCCAAAAACTGCTTCAACAATTATTTATGCCTGCTTGACAGAAGCGTCCTCTGGCACTCTTTTCAATTATGGTGTCCGCTAACACATGCGGTTCACCACTTTTCCTGCTGCTGGTGTCAGGTACAACAAAGACAAGTGTTATTCTCAAACTGAAATTGAGTACTTTCAGTTAACCTACTGGCAAAATAGTAAACTGCTCATTAAATAAAAACACAAGTATAACAAAATGTGAGGTACTAATGCTGTGTCCATTTTCTGTATAAATGTGGAGAATACGATGTTCTGATGAACATTTTCATAGCGAAAAAGGTGTAAAATACGTCCCAAATCAATAAATGAAATACATACAAATACGTAGCTTTCAGGGATGAGAGCTACAGTTCAATACTATCATCTGAGATAACGTTTGTTGAAATCGCATAAAGCGATTAAAAGTTGTTGATTCAGAAGATCATAGTGAAAATGTTTATTCGATGTCAGATATTAACTCTTATAGTTCTAAAGATTTTGTGGTATTGTTGTGTCACTGGATGCGCCTCGTTTTTCTGAGATCACAAATGTATTCAGATTTTCATTAATTTTGATCTAATTATTGTCGAATCTCGAATAGCTGTAACTTGGCCATCTTTAAGGGTGTCTGACACTCCGCCATTTCCTGGAGCATATTTTGCACAAAAACAATGCGGGTATCAACCGTCCAAATTCCCAGCTCTAGGATTTACCCATTTCCGGCTACTCGCTCAGTCTCTCCTCACCTGGAAACGTTCAACTACCCAGGCTGGCCGCGGGGCTCCCTGCGCTCAGCCATGCATCAAATTCACTTTACGTCGTAGCAGTTATAGGCGGACGATTAGCTCGCCTAGACACGCTTGACGTTAAAAAGCGTTATCTTAAACAGCTGACTGCTGCAGTACCTTCTTACTTAAATTACTGTATGATATTGTAATTTTGGATAGTGCTCCCAAGAAACATCTATCTCGTGTGAGAAGTTTGTTTCAAGTTCTCTCTGCTGCTGGTGTCAGGTACAACAAAGACAAGTGTTATTGTCAAACTGAAATTGAGTACTTTCGGCACGTAATCAACGCTCAGGGCATCTTCGCAGCCTCATTTAACTACAATTCGTAATCTCCCAGCACACCTCATCGTTAGTGAACTTCAAGCTGCACTAGGGAAACTCACTTGCTACATTTGTCTCATTCCAAATGCAGCGCAAAATGCAGCTCCGTTGCACAGATTATGTAGGAAAAGTTTCTTTTGAACGTTCTTAGCAGTGTCAAAGTGATCTTCACCGTTTGAAGGAAGCTATGTTGAGTGGCAGCTGCTTAAAACATTTTGATCCCACTAAGCCAGTCGTGATCCCACTATTCCAGTCGTGCTAGTAGTCGATGCTTATCATACAGACTGGCGCAGTGGTTTCGCACAGAGCTGGATCTTGTAAGGTGCCTCTTACGCGAGGAAGACATTTTTACCAGTTTAAATAAATTATTGTCTCTTATTGATGTATTCACGATAGTTAGGATGTGCTGTATTACGTAGCCGGCCATGAATCGGAGAGCATTTCCCACGCCGTCTGGGTAGGTGACGAAGCGACCATGTGTCACGCGTAGTGGGGTGGGGCTCGGCGCTGGACCGTAGCAACAAGCGTTAGCCTGGGAAATATATATGACGGGAAGTACCGCCATCTTGGCGCCAAAGTCACCGATTTTGTTTATTTATATTTAATAATTAAAGTCATTTATGACAACATGAATACTAGGAGGAGCCTCTGGATGTTTAAAACTATTTATCATAATTTTGCCTCGTTAAAATTCACACCCGTTCATTAACAAATGCATATCTAAATGCATGACTAAACTAGTAAGAGATACGGTGGTGGTGGTTGTTAGTGTTTAACGTCCCGTCGACAACGAGGTCATTAGAGACGGAGCGCAGGCTCGGGTTAGGGAACGATTGGGAAGGAAATCGGCCGTGCTCTTTCAAAGGAACCATCCCGGCATTTGCCTGAAACGATTTTGGGAAATCACGGAAAACCTAAAGCAGGATGGCCGGAGACGGGATTGAACCGTCGTCCTCCCGAATGCGAGTCCAGTGTGCTAACCACTGCGCCACCTCGCTCGGTAAGAGATACGGACTGCGCGCTAAAGTCGGCAGTCGGCGTTAAGAGTTCGTCCTGTCTTGTTCGATGGTAGCCATGTTACGAGTAGTTTGTGACATAAGTGTTTCATTATTGATCTAATAGGAATAAAAGTGATATTACGGCATTCTGAATGTTAATTTCTAGTAAATAGATACCCCAAAGTTGATCGACAGCAATTTCAGATAATTTGCTTCCACCGACAGTGACATCCAATGCGACAATGAAGAATCTGCACGAGACGACATTTACGAGAGCTGCACTGCGCACAGGTAGGAGGAAATCCGACGGTACGACCCACCAAGGCCGGGTGGAAATGCTGACCAGTCATACTATAAGTCACATAAAAAAATGGTTCAAATGGCTCTGAGCACTATGGGACTGAACTGCTGAGGTCATTAGTCCCCTAGAATTTAGAACTAGTTAAACCTAACTAACCTAAGGACATCACAAACATCCATGCCCGAGGCAGGATTCGAACCGGCGACCGTAGCGGTCTTGCGGTTCCAGACTGCAGCGCCTTTAACCGCACGGCCACTTCGGCCGGCGTAAGTCACATATACCACCCTCTAAGGACTCGCGGCTAAGCTAAGTAATAAGAGTATCAATTTAGAAGCGAGGGGATCTTGCAATCTCCAGACAGACCGATTGTCGTGATCAAGACGTGTGTATTCCTGGTTATGACAGCGGCTGCAACTGGCACGCTGCATCTGTGCGGCGGCCTAAATATTGCGCTGGCGTATGTCTACGGCATAGCACTCTTGATGAGGGCACATGACGCAACGGAAGAAAGTAGTGCTGTGTTCGCCATGCACCCTTGTGGTGTAGTGGTGACTGGGGCGCCGCCCGTGGGCGAAGGGCGCGCCGCCTGCCGTGGCAGCAGCTGTCGGTGTTGCCCATGAAAACAGCCTGATGTTGTTGTTCTCTAGGGACGTTCGTGAGTGGCTTCAGAAGACGAATTGCCAGCAGACTGGCTCTTCGTCAATCCGCGGAACTTGAATTGTGCGTTGGTGAACTAAGTATCCCAATACAGAAAATATTATTTCAACGTTCCTGTTCAATCGTTGTAGACTGAGCTGACAAAGTCATGGGAAGCATTCTAATTACGCGTCGGGCCTCCTTTTTCCCCGTGTAGAGCAGCAACTCGACGTGGCAAGGACTTAACAAATCGTTGGAAGTCCTCTGCAGAAATATTGAGTCATGCTGCCTCGATAGCCATCCGTGATTGAAAGTTTAACCAGTGCAGGATTTTGTGCACAAATTGATCTCTCGACTGTTCTTGTTGTTGTGGTCTTCAGTCCTGACAGTGGTTTGATTCAGCTCTCCATACTGAATGTTAATTTCGAGTAAATAGATACCCCAAAGTTGATCGACAGCAATTTCAGATAATTAGCTTCCACCGACAGAGACATCCAATGCGCCAATGAAGAACCTGCACAGTACTTACTGCAACCTACATCCTTCTGAATCTGGCTAGTGTATTCATCTCTTGGTCTCCCTCTACGATTTTTACCCTCCACGCTGCCCTCCAATGGTAAATTTGTGATCCTTTGATGCCTCAGAACATGTCCTACTAACCGGTCCCTTCTTCTTGTCAGGTTGTGCCACAAACTCCTCTTCTCCCCAATTCTATTCAATACCTCCTCATTAGCTATGTGATCTACCCATCTAATCTTCAGCATTCTTATGTAGCACCACATTTCGAAACCTTGTATTCTCTTCTTATCTAAACTATTTATCGTCCACGTTTCACTTCCATACACGGCTACATTCCATACAAATACTTTCAGGAACAACTTCCTGACATTTAAATCTAAACTCGATGTTAACAAATTTCTCTTCTTCAGAAACGCTTTCCTTGCCATTGGCAGTCTACATTTTATATCCTCTCTACTTCGACCATCGTCAGTTATTTTGCTCCCCAAATTTACTACTTTAAGTGTCTCATTTCCTAATCTAATTCCCTCAGCATCACTATATTCCATTATCCTTGGTGACAATTGTGGCTTGGTGACATGACACAATGTCGTCCATAAAAATTCCGTCGTTGTTTGGGAACAAGATGTCCATGAATAGTTGCGAATTATCTCCAAGTAGCCGGACCTAACCGTTCCCAGTCAATGATCGGTTCATTTCGGCCAGAGAACTCAGTACATTCCCCACAGTCGACGCCATTATGGAGCTACCACCAGCTTGCACTGTCTTGTTGACAACAACAGCCCATGGCTTCGTAGGATATGTACGACACTTGAACTCTACCACCAGCTCTTGCCAACTGAAATCGGTATTCATCTGACCAGGACTCGGTTTTCCAATCGTCTAGGGTCCAACCGATATGGTCACGAGAGCAGGAGAGGCACTACAAGCAATGCCGTGCTGTTAACAAAGGCACTAACGTCGGTCGTCTGTTGCCATAACCCATTAACGTCAGATTGGGCAGCACGTTCCTAACGGATACGTTCGTCGTACGTCCCGCGTTGATTTCTACGGTCGTTTCACACAGTGTTGCTTGTCTGTCAGCACTGAGAACTCTACGCAAACGTCTCTCCTACCGCTCATTAAGTGAACGCCGTCGGTTACAACGTTGTCTGTAGTGAGGGGTAATGTCTGAAATTTACTATTCTCTGACCACTCTTGCCACTGTGGGTCTCGGAATACTGAATTCCCTAACGATTTCCCACATTAAATTTCACATGGATCTATATCCAACTATCATTCCGAGGCCTGTCATGCGGTCTTAATGAAGTGGGAAAACTTCCCACAAGAATCACGAGAGTACAAATGACAACTCCGCCAATAGCATCTCTGTCCCACGGCTTTTGTCACCTCAGCACAAAGTCGTATCAGAGAGCGCTTTAGTGCCTCTGTTTCTTAAAAGTAGTAACGTAAGAGACAACGAGAGACCACTCTGTTTTTACCGTCACTGTAGAATGTTTGACTTTGTTGTCGGAGCCACAGCATCACCTCTGCTGGCACCACTTCATCACTATCCAAGTGAAGCCCTCGAAGGTTTCTGTAAGTTTTGGAAACAGCTGAAAATGTATGGGGCAGAGTTTGGGCTAAAGGAGGATAACGCAATGGATCAGATTTTTGCAGGTGTCGGAGCAATCGTGTGTGGACTGTGTAACACTCCCTTTTGATCTTCTGACTTATCCCGCTCGATCGGGATCTGATAGCAGCCCAAATAGATATTAATTAATGTGACCGTGTGCCTAATGGGGCTGGCAATCGGATTGGACTGCTACGGAGTTGTTACATTCCATATTGTCCTTCGCAAATACTGTAATAATGTACTGTTTGGTGGCAAGAAGAACAACAAACACAGCTTCACCAAACAAAACCTATATTCTTATCAAAAACCACAAAGATAAGGAGACAGCCACTGCCTTCGTCAATACACTGTTAATAACGGCTAATCTCAGCACAGGCTGCCTCGCTATTCATAATTGTCACACACAACATACAATCACTGTAATCCAACACTGTAATCCAAATAATGCCGGCGCGGTAGACGCGGAATCTCAATAACGGCACATAAATATCACTGAAGCACTCTGTTAATTATACTTTCTCACTTTCCCGTATAATACTAACACAAAGGGGTTGAACCGCGGCGATGGCCACTCCCTTTGTCGGTAATTTCTATCAATTGCTGGCTTCTGCTCAGCTCTGCCCGCCTCGCGGGAACCTACAACACGCAACTGACTTGACTCAACTCTCGCTCTCGCGACCCGACACACTAATCGATAGTTGCCCTGTCGACCTGTGTGAGTGCAAACCTAGTAGTAAGGGCCTGCGGACCCCTTACAACTGGCACTATCGTGCTAAAGAGATAACTCTTCGAATTCGTGCTTTCAGTTTTCTGAGCGTCTCGCAATACGCCGACACAGTTATGTCACACATCGCTATATTACACGCTACAGTTCAGAGAACTCTAACGGAACGGGGTTGCTTCGTACGTCAGTAAAGCGGGGAAGTCGGCCGAGTAATATGACAAGTAAGACCTCAAACCACATAGAGAACGGAATAAAAATTCTGAGGCATTACTTTTCAGCACCCTGTCGTAACTGTAAGTACTGGTTCTGGTCTCAGCATGATAGTTTGGAGAAAGAAGCTACTATGTGATAACGGCCAAAAAATCGTTTTGTGTAGCATTAGATTAAGATCACAGTTCCAAAAGTGTCCAATAGTTTCTCATAGGTGACGGCTGGAACACAGTGAAATCTTCTGACAGGAAGCGTGAAGCGTTGTGTGAATGTATTGATGTCAAGTTAAATTAAATACGGAGCCTAAGGCACGGATTGAAGCCATAGTTGATAAGACGACATGCAAAATGTTGCTTTACCTGATAGCAGTTATTGTACATTAACAACATTCGTGTTGATGCATTGTTATTTGAAACATAAGGAAAGTGAAACACAAGTAAAGTGAATGAAATCTAATACAGAATGGGTGTAAAGTGTCTTTGTCTTTTACATTAGTTTTGTTACTGCATAAACAAAGTTAAGATAGGTTAATGACATCGTTCTTGAGAATGAAAACTAGATCTTTACTCACAGGAAGTGTTGAGTACTATTGGCATGGGATTTCAAATTTATTCCGTATTTCTAGATTTCTAATAGGCTTTTGACACTCTGCCACACAGGCGACTTGTAGTGAAATTGCGACCTTATAGAGTATCGTCTCAATCAAATGACTGGATTTGTGATTTCCTGTCAGAGAGGTCACAGTTCGTAGTAATTGACGGAAACTCATCGAGTAATACAGAAGTGCTTTCTTGAGTTCCCAAAAGTAGTGTTATAGGCCCTTTGCTGTTCCTTATATATATAAACGATTTAGGAGACAATCGGAACAGTGGTCATAGGTTGTTTGCATATGACGCTGTCGTTTATCATCTGGTAAAGTCATCACAAGATCAAAACAAATTGAAAAACGATGTAGAAAAAATATCTGTATGGTGCGAAAATTGGCAGCTGCCCTAAATAAAGAAAAGTGTGAGGTCATCCTCATCAGTGCTAAAAGGAATCCGTTAAACTTCGGTTTCCCGATAACTCCGTCAAATCCAAAGGCCGTAAATTCAACGAAACATCTAGGAATTACAATTACGAACTAGTTAAATTGGAAGTGGCACATAGAAAATGTTGTGGGGAAGGCTAACGAAAACGTGCGGTATATCGGCAGGACACTTAGAAAATGTAACAGATTTACTAAAGAGACTGCCTACACTACATTTCTGCGTCATCTTTTAAGATGCAGCTGCGCGGTGTGAGATACATGCCATATAAGATTGACGGAGTACATCGAGAAAGTTCAGAGAAGGGCAGCACGTTTTGTATTATTACGAAATAGGGAAGAGAGTGCCACTGAAATGAAAGAGAACTTGAGTAGATATCAATAAAACAAAGGCGCTTTTCGTTCCTGCAGAATCTTCTCACGAAATTTCAATCACCAGTTTTCTCCTCAGAATGCGAAAATATTTTATTTGACGCCGACCTATATAGGGAGAAGCGACCATCATAATAAAGGAAATCAGAGCTCGTACGGAAAGATATAGGTGTTCGTTTTTTTCCGTGCGCTGTACGAGATAGGAACTACAGAGAATTATTGTGAAGGTGGTTCGACGAGCCCTCTGCCAGGCACTTACATGTGATTTGCAGAGTACCCATGTAGATGTAGTTGTAGATGTAGGCATAGCATGTAGAGAAATATTCAAAAAAGTTGGTATTCAGTGAAAGTAAAAAAAGAAGAATGCCATTATAGTTTTAGAGGCTGATCAGACGCTATACTTTGTCCCAAATTTTCTCCTTGCTGTGATATCATACGATAAAAATATTCACTGAGATTCTAAAAAGTTAACTTTGCTTCTGATGCCTCTGCATAACGCAGCTTATTATCTGTTGCGTAGATGGGTTCAAATGGTTCAAATGGCTCTGAGCACTATGGGACTTAATTGCTCTGGCCATCAGTCCCCTAGAACTTAGAACTACTTTAACCTAACTAACCTAAGGACATCACACACATCCACGCCCGAGGCAGGATTCGAACCTGCGACCGTAGCGGTCGCGCGGTTCCAGACTGTAGCGCCTAAAACCGCTCGGTCAGTCGGGCCGGGTGCGTAGATGGGTCTGAGGTAGAAACACTTCTTGCGAATACACCAAAATGAGCACACACACACACACACACACACACACACACTGAGCACGTGTGCTGTGGATTAGCTGAGCTCATTTGACAGACATTCATGTATCTGCCACTTGAAGAGTCCCCCTCCCGCTCCCTCCCGCCATTCTGGGCTTCTTTGTGGCGGCGGTCAGCTGCCGGCGGCGGCGTGCTGCAACCGCAGGGGAGGACCCCGCCGCTTTGTGGCTGCCCTGGCCCTGTCTACTGTGCGCTTTCCGGGACACGGCTGTTTGACTTGGCCGCCACGCTGTGTTTATAGAGCAGCGCAGTGCGGTGCGTCTGTGACTGCAGCGGAGTCCTGCACCACTCTGTCTCTGCTGTCACACTACTGCCACAGAATCCGCAGATACTGCCTGTCTCGCCTCAACATGTTTACATTGCCCGTAAACCGTAAAATACCACCTCTTCTTCGCTATTTTCATTATGAGTGTATTACCTGTGAAGCCCACGGAAGCCTTGGCCAAAATGGCCGCAGGAAAGATGCGAAGAAATCGGAAAAGGAATGCTCGTTGGTAGGACTGTCTCAATACCTAGAAAAGTCGAACAAAACTTCGGTGCAATTAAAATCAAGGGAATTTATAATACCATTTAGGGAAATAGGCAATAAAACAGCTATTCAAGCTAGTTTGTAGAATCTATGTGACCGCCTACGTATCATCATCAGGCTTTCGGAGAAACATCCATGCTGATCCGAAGACAGCAAGGGCAGATAAGTGTGCGAACTATCGCACAATCAGCTTTACAGTTCATGCATCCAAGTACTGACAAGAATAATACACAGAAGAATGGAAGAGACAACTGAGGACCTGTTAGATGACGATCAGTTTGAATTTAGGAAAGGTAGAGGCATCAGGGACACAGTTCTGATATGGCAAATGCTGATAGAAACAAGACAGCAGAAAAATAAACATACGTTCATAGGACTTATCTATTTAGGAAAAGCGTTCAACAATGTGAAACGGTGCTAGGTGTTCAAAATTCTCAGAAAAAACGGAAGTAAGCTACAGTGGAAAACGGATAATTTTAAATACGTACAAGAACCCAGAGGGAGGTAACGCAGGGATGCAGCATTCATTCCTGTTGTTTAATCTGTACATCAAAGAAGCAAGGACGGCAATAAAAGAAACGTTCAAGAGTGGGATTAAAATTCGGGGTGAAAGGATATTAGTGACATGCTGAGGACATTGTTAACCTCACTAAAACAGAAGAAGAATAACAGAACCTATTGACTGGAATCAAGAGTCTTCTGAGCAAAAAATACTGATTTAGAGTATACTGGGAAAAGACAAAAGCAAACAGAAGTTGCTCAAATAAGAATAGCGACAGATTTAATAACCAAATTCGCGAGCACGAAATAAGCAAAGCTAAGGAAATCTGCAACCATTGAAACAAAATAACCCATGATGATGCAAGAACGGCATCAAAGGTGCATTAGCACAGACAAAGGCGGCATTCGTGGCCGAGAGAAATCTATAGAAGTCTAATGGTATCAAATATAAGCCACAATTTGAGGAAGAAATCTCTGAGAACGTAATTTTTTAGCCCAGTATTCCAAGGTAGTGAATCATGGACAGTATAAAACTCGGAACTGACGACATCGGAAGCGTTTGAGATGTGCTGCTACAGACAAATGCTTAAAATTATGTGGACTGGTAAAGGAAGCTACAAAGGGGTTCTCCGCAGACCCGGCGAAGAAAGGAACGTATGGAAAACATTGACAAGATGAAGGGACATGTGTTAGGTATCAGGAAACAACTTCTGCGATATTAGTGGGAGCTGTATTGGATAAAAACGTTTGAGGAAGACAGTGATTGCAAACCATGGGACGCAGGCTGCAACAAGTGCTACTCTGAGAAGAAGTTGCCACAGGAGAGGAATTCGTGGCGGGTCGCATCAAACCAGTCAGAAGAGTAATAACGCAGCGTGATTTTTACCACCGTTTAGAAACTCTAGGGATTGATCGATGAGAGGATATGGAACAAAAAACGTCTGATGAACTTATTTCTTCCGTATCCTCTCGTCGGTCAATCCCTAGAGTTTGTACACGGTGCGAAAAATAACCCTACACTGAAGAACCAGTGCTGTGATGCTGTGTCCCATCGCTCGCCCGCCGACTATAACACCATGTCCTAACTGACTTAAATCTTGATAATGTGCCACTGTAGCAGCAGTAACCGATGTAACAACTCCGTCAGATACTTGTTGTCTTATATAGACGTTGCCGTATCCTGCCTGTTTACGTAACTCTGTATCTGAATACGCATGCCTGCAACTGTTTCTTTGGTGCTTCGGTGTATATAGAGCGGAGAAAAATTGTGTCACGAAATTTTAACCCTGGTTTGCTGATGCCAGTAGGAACTAATATTACTAATGTTGTGTAGGTCGACAACGAACAATTTTTGAGCTACGGAAACTTGACCTCGTCCGTTTGGCCGCGGGATTTCCCTGTTGCCGGATGCTCTGGACAACAAATGACCGCGAATGTTTCGCCAGATATAGCGACGTATCCAAGACGGTGTGAAACGACAACCATAGCGTCTCCCATCAACCGACGAACGGCAATAGGGCAATCCCATTCCAGACACCACCAATTCCTTCCTTTGCCATCTTTGACAGAATTACAAAGTCATCAGCAAATCAGAAAATTTTAATTTCTTCTACCTGAACCTTAATTAACTTTCTAAATTTTCCATGGATTTCTTTGCAGCTTACTCTATAGATGGATTGAAAAACGTTGGAAACAGGATACAACGCTATCTCATTCCCTTCTGAACCACTGCTTCCATTTGACTTTTGCGAGATGTTTGAGAAAAGTAATGAGACTGACAGCAGAGGGATCGACCTGCAACGCCGTGTTGTTCCACTTATGTAGACCAGTGTGTTCATCATCTCCAGATGCTCAGGCCGAGTTTCAGCTCCCTACAGCCATCTCGTAACTTTTGTGAGCCTCATCAGTGAAGTTGTGTCTTACGGAAATGGAATATCGGATTTTAGAGCAATATTATGCGGTTATGTTTTGTGTTAGGGAATCCGCGAGTGTTAACTTGGAAAACCTGAAACAGGCCAATGGCGAACGTTCATTACCAAGAACAAAAGTTTTCTACTGGCACAATTCAGTTTTGGAAGGAACTTCAAAGACCGACGAAAACGTTGAACGAGTGCGTGTTTTAAAAAGAAATCCTCGGAATGTTCAGAGAATGGGTGACTCGAGTAAGATCGAACATTGCAGACAAGTGGATGGTGCATCATGACAAAATCCAATGTCACACGGCCTCTACAGTCACGGAATTTTTTACGTCAAAAGGCATTCCTGTTGTTCCAAAGTCTCATTTTCATCTGATCTGAGTCGTTGTGGCTTTTTTCTTTTCCCAAAACTGAAAAATGTCTTAAAAGTACGCCATATTGGGACTCTGGAGAACATTCAGAGGAATGTAACCGGCATGTTTGAGGCTGTAACAGTTGAAGCCATTCAGAGCTGCTATCGAGACTGGGAACGACTTCTCCAGTGCATAGCTGTAGAAGGGAATTACTTTGAAGGGGACATTATTGTTGTTTGAAAAAACATAAGAACTTCGGCAGGTAAAAAAGCAGCCACTTTACTTTTCTCACACACCTTGTAAAACTTCTAAAATAAGTCGTATTGTCAGTACTGCCTTGTATGTTCCTGTGTTACTCCGAAGTCAGACCTTATCTTCTCTGAGGTCTGCTTAAAATTGGTGCTATTATTCTGCAGATAATTCGTTTCACTCTTTAGAAACCACGGCTTATTAAACTAATGGTTCGGTAGTATTTATAACTGTCAGCCCCTGCGTTCTTTGGAAATAGAATTACTACATTCTTCTCCGAGTCTGAGGGTGTCTCACATGCATCATATATCTTTCATGCCAGGTAGAATAGTTTTGCCATGGCAGGCTCTAGCAAGGGTCGTAATACACACATTAAAAAATGTTTTGCATCACCCCTGTTTCCAGAACTCCTGAAGATATACGCTGAATGTGGATATTGTATCACAGACACAGTCCCTTCTGACTGTTCAGAGATCTCATTAAACCCGCCTGAAGATGTAAACAATCATGCATCAGCAGCGCCTATTAGACGGAGGGATCCGACATCCGATCAGTTCCTGGCATTCCACCAGGAAGGGGGTACACGGCTCGTGTTGTCTGTAGTTCAACCATGCCTAGACGGTCAATGCCGCTGTTAGATCGCGTCCGCATTGTTACTTAGTGCCAGGAAGGGCTCTCAACAAGGGAATTGTCCAGGCGTCTCGCAGTGAAACAAAGTGATGTTGTTCGTACATAGAGGAGATACAGAGATACAGTAAATGTCTACTACTGCAGTGGATGACGGCTACCTACGGACTGTGGCTCGGAGGAACCCTGACAGCGACGCCACCATGTTGAATAATACTTTTCATGCAGCCACAGGACGTCGTGTTACGACTCAAGCTGTGTGCTATCGGCTGCATGATACGCAACTTCACTCCCGATATCCATGGCGAGGTCCCTCTTTGCCACCATGAATCCATGCAGAGTGTTGCAGATGGGTCCAACAACATGCCGAATGGAACGCTCAGGATTGGCATCACGTCGTTCTCTTCACCGATGAGTGTCGCATATGACTTCAACCAGGCAATCGTAGGAGACGTGTTTGAAGGCAACCCGGTCAGGCTGAACGCCTTAGACACACTGTCAAGCGAGTACAGCAAGGTGGAGGTTCTCTACTGTTTTGGGTTGGCATTTGTGGGGCAGATGTACGCCGCCGGTGGTCATGGAAGGCGCCGTAACGGCTGTACGATTCGTGAATGCCATCCCCCGACCGATAGTGCAACCATATCGGCAGAATATTGGCAAGGCATTCGTCTTCATGGAAGACAATTCGCGCCCCCATCGTGCGCATCTTGTGAATGACTTTATCAGGATTACGACATCGCTCGACTGTAGTGGCCGGCATGTCCTCCCGACATGAACCTTATCGAACATGCCTGGGATAGATTGAAAAGGGCTTTTTATGGTCGACGTGACCCACCAACCAGTCTGAGGGATCCACGCCGAATCGCCGTTGCGAAGTGGGAAATTCTGGACCAACAGTGCCTTGATGAAATTGTGGATAGTATGCCACGACGAATACAGACATGCATCAATGCAAGAGGACGTGCTACTGGATATTATAGGTACCCGTGTGTAGAGCAGTCTGGACCACCACCTCTGAAGGTCTCGCTGTATGGTTGTAGAACATGCAATGTGTGGTTTACATGAGCAATAAAAAGGGCGGAAACGATTTTGTGTTGTTCTCTATTCCAAATTTTTGTACAGGTTCCGGCACTCTCGGAATCGACGTGATGCAGAACTTTTTTTGATGTGTGTAATTCTGAGGGAATGTTGGATACTACTGGAGGCTTGTTTCTACTCAGGTCTCTCAGTGCTCTGTTAATCACACAAGGTGAATTATTCATCACTTTTATTCATGTAACTGAAATATCGCTCTGCACTGTACAAAAAGCATCAAGAACATGGTATTTTTTCATAAATAGTTTGTTTGCTGAAGTGACGATATTGATTGTTGATGCTTGCGGACATACACGCCCACTACAAAGCTTCATTACTGTCAGAAAATACCTTTGAAACAAGAAACACTTTGTAACAGCTGTTACCCTCTCAGCCGTCGGTCTGAGTGATGTGTCCCTCCTTACCAGTAGTCTCAAACTTACCCACATTTCATAACTAAGAGTTACCCTTTTCCCCCTGTTTTTAAATATATCAATCGGTAGTACTGGAATTTCGCCTCCTGAATGTAGCTTAACATTTTCTAAAGAGCGTCTCCATCTGGTGCCTTCTTTACTTCTGACTACGTCAACTATTTCGCTGGGCCACTAGTTTTAAAGTCTTATTTTGTAATAGCATCCCCTCAGCATCATCCAATTCAGTTCAACTCCATTCCATTACACCTTTACTTTAGTTGATGTTCTTTTCATAAATTTTTTTAGCACAGAACCCGTTCCGTCCAGTTAAATTTCCAGCCCTTTGTCGTCTCTCACATAATTATACTGTCATCTCCAAGAAATTTAATTTCTCTTCTAAATGTCTACTCCATTTTCCACATTTCTCCAGCACCCATATTCACCTTCCTACAAGTCGCCTTGTGCCATCAGTTTAATTCCTATATAGGACAGTGATATTAGTACTTCTGCAACAATACTTATGAAACTGATGGTAAGGTAATATTCACAACGGTTAGCAGTTCTTTGGTGTTGGCTTTATCAGATTCTTCTTAACATCGGTGGTTTCTTCGCCTGTCTGTTGTATTCTGCATGCCAAGTGAAGCAGCTATACCATGGTTGGTTCACCCAAGTGTCTCAATAATTCCAAGGGAAGTCATCTACTCGTCCTGTTTCGCCTTGCGTCATTGTGTGCCCTGACCCTCCTTCTTCCAATAACGTATTCCTTTTCCCATCTTCATCAACTTATTCTTCCCTTCTCATAATTTTGTTGTCAGTTTATTTTTCCCTCTTTTGCAGCCACATGTAGTAAGCGTTGCTTCACACAGTGGAGAATGGCAAAACGGTATGAGATTTTCCGGTTCCGCAAACGGTTAAACAACTGCAATCGTATATTGGTCTTGCGAGCTGTTATCGAAAATTCGTACAGGGGTTCGCAGAAATAGCGAGGCCACTTACTAAGTTGCTAAGAAAAGGTGTTACCTTCCAGTGGACGTCAGGGTGCGAGAAAGCATTTCAAGAGTTGAAACGGATACTGACACCAGATCCAGTTTTGAAGTTTCCAGACTCTTCGAAGGAGTTTATACTACAATGTGACGCGTCGAATCACGCTCTTGGGGTTGTACTTGGGCATAAAACTGATGGCAAAGAACATCCGATTGCGTTCACGTCTCGTCAGTTTAACAAGGCGGAACAAAACTACTCCACGACGGAGAAGGAATTGTTAGCGTTGATATACGGGATCTCATACTTTCGATTTTATCTGTACGGTAGAAGGTTTAAGGCTGTGATGGATCATTCAGCTCTGAAATGGTTATTAGGTCTGAAAGACGCAGCGAGTAGGCTAGTGAGATGGGCGCTGAAACTCAGTGAGTTCGATTATGAGGTGATACACAAGCCAGGTGTGAAACATGCAAAAGCAGGAAAGTGGCAGTATTACAAGTAACAGGGGTGACTGAAGATGAGTGGAAAATGGCACAAGGCGTGGATAGTGATTGCCAATTGTTCTGAAAGCAACCGCAGTTCCTAGTACAGGATGGGTTACTTTGCAGCCCGCGCGTCGCCGTACCAGCAGCGTTAAGATCTGAAGTTTTGCAACAGGCGCATGACCATTTTCTTTCAGGACATGGCGGGAGAAGAGCTACGGATAGGCGGATAGCGGATGAGATTTGGCGGAGGACACGACGTCAAGACGTGGACGAGTACGTCAGGAATTGTGTGCCATGCGCACAGCGTGCAGACTTGAGCCATCAAAAGATTCTGCTTCAAAGGTTACCAGAGGCAGACAGACCTTCCCAACAAATCGGAATTGATGTATTAGGTCCATTAAATAGGAGTGCAGCAGGGAATAAGTATGTGTTAACAGTGATTGACCACTTTCCTAGGTATTTAGTCATGGTCGCATTACCTGATCAGAAAGCAAGTATGGTGGCACAAGCTTTAGTTAATAATTGGTTACTCACGTATGGGATACCTCAGTCCTTAATCTCGGATCAAGGTACTCATTTCACGTCTGATCTGCTGAAGTAACTGTGTAAGTTACTGAAGGTAAAGAAATTACGGACAAGTCCATTACATCTGCAAGCAAACGGACGAACGGAGGGAGTGCATCGCACGATCGCTAAGATGTTGAGTCACTATGTAAACAGTCAACACACCAACTGGGATGTGTACTTGCAATTCGTAACCAGTGCATATAATAGTAAGGTACATTTGTCGACAAGATTGTCGCCGTACGAAGTGGTGTATGGGCGGAAGATGCCATCACCTTTTGACATGCTTCGTCCAAGGCTGGGAGCAGAGGGCGAGCATGTAAGGCAATTTGCGAAAACCATTAAGCACGTATGGCAGAGAGTTAGACGAGCTAACACGAAAGCGTTGGAACGATAGGAACGGATGGGAGGTACAACGAGGAAGTTGCCACAGTACAGAGTAGGTCAATGGGTGCTACTAGCTAATCCGTATGTTCCAAAAGGGAGAACCAAGAAGCTTACCAACAAGTTCCAGGGACCGTACCAGGTAGTGGAAATGACATCACCTGTCAATGTAAAATTACAATTGCCTACAAAGATAACGGTGGCTCACATTAGTAGAGTTACGCCGTTCCAGGGGGTAGTAGATCCGTGTATATGTACTTCTTCTTCTGGCAGAATGCGAAAAGAAGCGCCAGAGGCAGACAGTAAACCGGGTATTAAGTATAAGTTGCGTTCGAGGGATGTGTAGTTCGCAGTATTTATCATGTGTGTATTATTTTTGTGCACGGGCAGGTGAGTGTGACGTTGATGTCACCAGAAAAATTCAGACAGAATCTGAAGCAGGCAGAGGGAGAGTTTCCAGAGGGGGTAGAGCACGTAGTTCCGATAATTGAAGCGAGTATGTCACTTTTTTATCATATGTCTAGGATTAAGGTAACAACGGATCTAGCTAAGATGTATATAGAGATTAGATTTCCAGTAACAAGTGTGGGGAGATAGTATCGCTGTTACACAGTGCATCCTTATCTGGCCAGATGGGAGCGCAAGGGGAAGGGCGTACAGTTCAGGAGGTTTTATTAATTTCTAAGGAGGGGGATACTCATGCTACTATGTCGAGTTTAGAGTTGAGTAGATGTCTAACGGAGTCAGTTTCCATTTGTCCATCACGGATTGTTTGCATGGCCAAGGGGTCGTGTGACATCCAGTTATTTAGGGCAGAAGCAGAAGCTTCGGAGAGTCGGAGAATAACAGTGAAGCCTACGCCACATTTTCAGCAAGTTGAGAGGCATTGGTTGTATTCTGTATTCGCTTCGGAGAGGATATCAGCCAAGTGTTATGAGAATGGGAATTGGACAGCAACCACAGAGGTGGAATTACGAGACAGTGGTTTGCTAATCAATGGGACAAATTGTGAAGTACTAGGGGATCGTTTCAGCTTACCAGCGACAGTCACGGGAGTCAGCAAGGTTACAGATGCTCATCTGACGTTGTACTGGCCAGATGCTTTATTCAGTATCGCTCCAGGAGAAAATTTGATGTGTATTAACAACACCTTGGATGCTACGCTATTGCAAACGATAGGTAAACTTGTAGATTCGGAGAAAGATCAAGTTTTAATGCAGCAATTATTAAGGCATATGGAGGGGCTCGATACTAGGCGGAAACGTAGCATAGTGGCCATTGGTATTTCAGCCAGTACTATTACCGTGTTGATTGTATTAATCGGTGTGGTATATGTCTTATTAAAACGGAGGATTCAGCATGTTAATGCAAGACCACTCCATGAGATTCCTATAGATTGGATTACCACTAAGGCATGAGTCAGGGCAACCTGGATGTATATAGGAAAGAAGTAGAGTATAGGATAGAATTAGAGTTAACGTATAGGGTAAATTCGGGGACGAATTTAATTTTTAGGAGGAAGAAGTGTTGCAGCCACATGTAGTAAACGTTGCTTCAAGCAGTGGAGAATGGCAAAGCAGAGGCAGCCGGCGATCGCGGCATTGCAAAGTAGGCGCAGCACCGATAGCCTTGCTGACAGTTGCAGTCTACCAACCGGCTGACGCAAGGACGCACGCAGACCGAGCGCCGAGCGAAGCCTAGAGAGTGCTGAGTAAGGGAAGTGAGGCCAGCACGCTAAGTTACGCTGCAATATACTGCGGGAGTAATAACAAGAAGCTGTCACCGAGGGTAAAAAACGTCCTCCTGCCGGATATTAATAGTGGAGCGCAGGCAGCAGCGGAGAGAAGCCATTAGGAAGCAGTTCGGATCTGAGGACGGACGTGGTCATGTCCGAAAGTTCAATCTTCGTAGGTGACGATTCCGGAAGTCTGTTCCAGCTTGCAGGAGTCATCCGTTCGCCGCCAGATGTCAACTTCAGCTCTGGAGATCGGCCCGACTTCGGTCGGCACCATGGCTGACTAACTACAGCGAGGACTTCCAGCAGGAACGGCAGCAGCGCGGTCTTAGTCACAGGCGCCGCTGGGGACTGACGCCCGGACTTAACGGCAACCCGGCCACGCCGCGTGCTCCGTCCATGACGGGACCTCGCGGACATCGAGACTGACGGCTTCCCAGCCTCCGGTGTAGCAGGCGTCGGCAGCTGACCTCACGGCGACGCGGCTCCGTGGGGGTGCCATACTGGGCTGCCGAATGACGACGAGTTCATCTCAACCACAGGGCATCCTGACTTCAGAGGAGCACTTGTCGGTGAATCTACACAGCAGCAGCCAGGCGGAAGGATCCGCAGGGCTGGGCAGCGACGATGAGGGAGAAATTGTAAAGAAAGTTCAATAAATAATTGTAAAACTCCACGCCGTCTCAGTCTTTGGTGCATCCACTGTGTCAGTTGCTAACAAGTACCAAACGGCTAACAAGTACTGCAGAAGTCGTAATAAGTAGCAAACGGCCATAACACCTCAGATAGCGTTCCACCTCTCAGCCTTCAATTCTTTGTTTAGTACTGGCTTGTCACCTGACATCTTGATGTCCAGGTGGCTGCTTCTATTTCTCTAAATAATCTTTAATTTTTCTATATTCGGTGTATGTCTTTCTTACAGTCATGCATACTTCTACAACTTTATATTTCTACTCTACCAGTTTCCCTTTTGCTACTTGCATTACTAAATAAAATCATTCTTTAGAGGCTCATATACCTTTTCCTTGCTTCACTCTCTACGTTCTCTGATTCCTTCAATTAAATTCAGTAACTCCTGTATATTGCAAAGCTTTCTACGGCATCTTGTCTTTTCACGTATTTTATCCTCGGATGCCTTCACTATTTCATCCCTCAAAGATATCCATTCTTATACTGTATTCTTTTCCTGTCTCTCAGTCCATTGTTGACTGATATTCGTTCCCGAATTCTCAACAGCCTCTTGTTATTTCAACTTATCCCGGTGTCATCTCCTTAATTTCCTACCTTTCTGCAGTTTCTTCAGTGTTATGCCTTTTTATAACTAATGAATTTTGATCCGAGTCCACATCTTCTTCCGAAAATGTTTTTCAGTTTATTATTGGCATCTAATTTCTAAATCTCTGCCTTACCATTATATAATCTACCTCAAACCTTCTGGTGTCTTCAAGTATCTTCTATTTGTGCAATTTCCTTTCATGATCCTTACGCAAGTGTTAGAAATTTTCCGCTATTGAATTCCAGTCGATCATCACAGGAAAAATTACGTTTCCTTTAACATAATGAATAATTTTTTATGCCAGAATAGAGGATTCCAATCTCTTCATCAGCTATGAAACAGTACCACTGTTGTGGTGTGTCGCTGTTTTATGTCTTTCTTGGCTATGGTAATACATTCACTGAACAGTTCATAGTATTATAGTCGCGTTTCTATTTCCTTGCTCACTATCAGACTTATTATTATATTTTCTCTATTTATCTGTGAAGCTTTTGATATACTGGCCTCCACTTGACCAGAAATCATGCCCTTCCTATCCCAGCACCTCACTTATCGCCACTAATCCTTAACTTTCCACTAACTTCCACCTACTTACACGATGAAGGGATTTAACATTTCACATTATGCGCTCAAACCCTGAAATACATTTTTTGTGATGACGATAATTTTATTCCTGAATAGCCTCTGTCTGAAGACTGTTTTACGTCTGAAACATTTCAGCCAGGATAATATGGCCATCATTAAACCACACACAAGTCCTGTGTCATCTTTGTAATACTTGTAGTTTCCTCTGGGTTTCAAATCAAATTACATACATATTATGGCCATGATGGCTAATTTGCAGGACCACATCAGTTATCCAGATTTTACCGCGATTACTGCTACTGAGAAGTCTTCTGGTCATTTTTGGAATCATATTGTTGCCTGATCTCCACACAAATACTCAGATGTAGTTCCACCTATAGTATGTCTATCTGTATCATTGAGGTGCACACAGTACCACGTTGTGACAGGGTCCATAGTTCATAGGAGCACTTAAAGCTAAAGTAGTGCAAAACACTTTTATAATTACTTTTGTTGTTTAACTAAATAATTTTCGCTGTTATGTGAACCCATCTGTAAATGGTCCGCTCGCGGTCATATTTAAATACGAACTATGTTAAAAAGCCTGAAAATTCTATAATTCCATGGTTCTTACGGTTTAATACCCAAAAAATTTATGTACTAGTGTAATGTATGTCAGAGATGTACGGGAATCATTCGTAACGTAGGCTTTTGATGAAAAGGAAAGAAGATTAGCTAGCTGTTACAAAGTTGTAAAAAATCATAGGGTCATTCTCACTCTACAATTTATCGAAACCATCGGAAGCCTAATTCACAGTGATTAGTCCAGTACGTGGATTTGACTCCAGTATGGTTATCATTCTCCCACTTGGGTCATATGTGCATCATATTTAAAACTCGAACTTCGAATTTGTTAAAGGGTTGCATTTATACGTTATTTAAATTAAATAAATTGGAGTTGAATAATTAAATACTGCGTTCCATCTGATAGCACATCGATTTCGTGCACGTCACTTCCATCACATAATTAATGTAACACAGCTTTCTGTCGCTCTACCGTCCATCCCCTCTCTCTTTCTCTTTCTCTTTCTCTTTCTCTCCCTCTCCCCCCAACCCCGCTCTCTCCTCTCTCTCTCTCTCTCTCTCTCTCTCTCTCCCTCCCTTCAAATACAAACAAATGCCTTCCCCCTCCCCCTAGCTACCACCTGCCTCACATACAAAGACAGAGAGAGGTTTATAATATTTCTTTATAACCTAAATGAAGTGTATCATGTGTCTATGATTCTTTGCCCACAGCTCTCTTTCGCATGTGCCAAGTTGTCAGCATTTCATTACTTATAAAGGAATATATCTTGATCGGAACCGGTCTGGCACAAATGTAAATTTCGCCACAGTTGTATACAGACGTAAATACTGCATTGAGGAAAGTGACTGACTACCTCAGACAAGCATTCTACAGATCTCAAGTGGCTATTTTAATACTACTTTAATTGAGCGAGATATTTGTACTACTGTTTCTCTGTCAGTTTTGGAAACGGAAACAATTAAATTACTCTGCCAGTTCCTCCTCCATCATTCTGTCCATCTCCTTCCTGTCCAGCTCCACCCTCCTCTCTCTGTACACCTCCTCTGCAACTTTTATCCACCTCGTTTCAACCCCTCTCTATTTCCAACCCCAGTCTCTCTGTCCATCTTTGTTAACCTCCCCCTTTCGTCCAACTGCTCCTCTCCATCTTTCGTCCATCTCTTCCTGTCCATAGATCACTTCCGTCCCTCCTCTTATAAGGAGGCAGATTGAATAATGTCAATTTTGCACCTTACGTAAGAGATTGTATGGGGTGTTAAAAAAGTCTGTCCGCAGTGCCGTGTGATTGTTAGCGACGCGTACCGTATAATTGTTCGCCTGCCAACGATACTGCATATTTTTCAACGAAACAATATATGCACAACGATACTGCAGTGATATTCTGTACCCATTCATAGGAGAACCTGTGTTAAATGAAATTTTCAACAAGATGGTGCAACCGCGCATGCAGCTCGCCTTTCAGTGTCACTGCTTGCTGATGTTTTTGGTGATCGCATAATTTCACAGGGGCTTTAGCCTCCACGATCGCCTCACCTAACACCACCTGACTTTTTCTTCTGGGGTGCAGCGAAAGCAACTGTCTATAAAAACCGTCCAAAATCCATCCATGAAATGAAAACTGAAATATCCACTTTCACTGCTTCTGTTCCAGATTAAATGTTACAGCTTGTGTCTGGAAACATGATTAGACGAATTGAATTGTGTATTCAACAACAGGGGGGACACTCACAACATTTAGTGTGAAAATTTATTAGTAAAAATAAACATTCAATAAATTAATAATTCATTTCGGTATATTCACTGCAGCATACCGCACGCGCGGTTCACAATCGTACGGCACTACGGAGAGAATTTTTGAACACACCTTATAAGTCGTAACAAGTAGATGAATGTGTCACCTGACATACTTCGGTGGTAATGAGCAGATATGCCTATCAAAATGTACAGTATGTAATGTAAAGGGATGACACTCAATTCGACGGTATTAACACACCAAACCCAAATCCTGTATTCAATGAGGAAAAGGTGAAAGAAGCTCCTGGAAGAAACTTTTTAGTTTGGGGGCGCACACGAGTTACGCCGTCACGGCTCAAGTACAACGGAACGCTTCTAAAACGGGCTGGTGACCTGCGGCGAGAGGGACAACGAACACGCCGGGCGATACATCGAGGAGAGCAGGCAGAAGGCCATTGCTGCTTGCGATGGAGAAATTCTTTAAAAAAACTACATTGGGGGATTTCCAGGTTAATACAAACAGATCATCGACACAGTTCATCATGTGAAATGCTTGTGGTATGCTAGTGATGTACGCGTGTAACTTTTAGACGTCAGGAGTGGGCACAAAATGTCCGATTGGCTGAAATAAACTTGGAAGGAGTAGAAATGGGCGATACTTCGACGCAGTTTAGAAGTAGTCCATTTGCAATTGGTAGAGGTGATTTCCACAGGATGAAAGGAACGCTCCCATTGGTCTGAAAAAGCCGTGACGTGAAGCACGAAAGGAAACATGTGGGGGACAGTTTGCTACGAAAGACACAAGACCGAAAACTTCATCGACTCTCCTCTGACTACCGAGCGAGGTGGCACAGTGGTTCGACACTGGACTCGCATTCGGGAGGACGACGGTTCAATCCCGCGTCCGGCCATCCTGATTTAGGTTTTCCGTGATTTCCCTAAATCACTCCAGGTAAATGCCGGGATGGTTCCTCTGAAAGGGCACGGCCGACTTCCTTCCCCATCCTTCCCTAATCCGATGAGACCGATGACCACGCTGTCTGGTCTTCTTCCCCCAAACCAACCAACCTCTGCTCTGAACCAGCATCAAGTGTAGAACAGGGCGCATCACCTTCTGTACGACACCAGAAGAGGAATTCTGTGTGAACACTGCGTTCACTTTGGCTGACATTCAGCTAAAAATTTGTTGAAAAATTGTTGAGCTCCAATAGTGGAGAAATGAAACAGCCACGTAGTTAGATGTTCTTACGAGAACTGGGAGGACATTTAAGTATACACTCTGCACCACTTATGCACATGTATATCGCTATATTTTTCGGACTATGGATGAGTGCATGTTTTCTCGCCTAACGAGAAACATAGGACAGTTTCAGCTGATGAACTCAGTAAAGATTTTGATTAGCTTTTTGTAGGAGTTTCAGAGGGTGAGAACAGCTATGCAGCCAACAGCACATCGCAGCTAATAGGTAATTCCCGCTGGCAAACGCGTAAACTTGTTGGTTCACCAGTTTGCGTCCAGTGTGAACTCGAGCAACCTTCAATAATCTTTTGCTCATCTTGTTACAAAAACTAAGCATCCTCCGTAGACTTGCTTGTCATCCTACATAGTACGGAACTTAGAACCGGAATCGGATAATTTGTCGTAATCTTGGCCAACTTCACTGTGTGGCAGTGAGAATAATCTTGTAGAGAATCTCCTATTTAAATCTGATTTTGTTTTGTTCAGGGTTATTTCTACTGAGCAGGACGTAATGCATTATATTGGCAACTGTCCTATTAGTGTCAAATCACAATCTGTAAATTCGTGTGTTTCTTTGACAATAATTCCGAAATTAAACAATTGTGTACAGCTAAACACCGATTAGGTATTCCATAGAACAAGGGTCTGCTTCTAACCCCAGTCACTTATTTTATAGATGCTAACGCACTCACAGGGTGTTTCTGATGATGTCTGACGAATGTGCAAAGGAGTGGAGTGTCAGACTCTATATTTCGATATCCACCTCTCCTCTCTCCCTGCCATCTCCTTACCCCTCCTCTCTCTGCTCACCTCCTCCTCTCCACTCTGTGCATTATTCTGTTGTTGGAGGTTGGTGGTTTTTAACCCAAGAGATTTTCTTTGCTGATAGCATATGACATATTAACCAAACTTTACAGAAATCGATCCAGGAACTGAGGAGATGTTGAGCATATTCTTATAAGACATATATTGTACTAGTGTATCTGATTCTCTGCAGTTTAACACCATACGATTCCTGAGAAGATGTTAAATTTTCTGTGGTTCTGTAGTATTCAGCTGTGTGGTGGCTTGATTTTAGATTTCGAAACACGGTTACAACGTTACTGACACGCTGTGGTGCTCATTCTCGTGATCTGATTCACACAATGAACAATACAAATAAGAGACGAATTGCACTTCATACTTTTAAAAGTATTCCAGGTTAAGTAAATACAGTAAATAAATGCCAACAGTTCGTCTTCGAGATGTTTTACTTTACCCCTGCTCCCCTACATCCCCACCCCTAGTGGTATTAGTGGATAATAGTCTCACAGTTCTTTAAAAAAATTGTAACACTAGTACCTCAAAAGCTTGACTGAAATTGCTCCAGCTGTTCCTGAGGTATGCCAATGTGTCAGCTCTATTTCATTCCCATGCGTATGGGATGTAAGTGATTCTTAAGCGCACAGCCCTTCTTTTCACACGGTATGTAACCAATAATCAGAGGTTCTTTAAAGAATAGAACTCCCCTGTATAAAACGGCATTAAACTTCTGCTTACATTGCAAGTGAGTTAATGCATTAAATATTTGACATTAAGTATGATAGCGACAAAAATTACAAAAGAATGGAAATTATGTTACAGGTAAGTTGTAAGTCGCTAAGTGCTCTGTTTGTCGAACACTAGGTGAGTATAATATGGGTGTTTTGCACTCCGTTTTAAGAAATCCAAATTTTTCACCCATCTCATTGTTTATGGCATCATATCTCCCCAGCTGTATACCCTACAATGATACAATTTTGCAGGCATATGTAGCTGATACTTTCTGCAAAATGTATTGCGAATACAGTAAGCAGTAAAGAAATAATAAATGGAAACTTCAAACCCAATGTAGTTTTACTGCATCAACAACGAAATGTAAGCGATAAACTTGTTTCTATCATAATTTTGTGGGAGGTGTCACCGAAAAAAAATGTTTAGTAAAGGTTTGAAGTTAGGTGCTTGGCTTGTTACAAGTCGCTAAATGGTTTCACTCTAAAATGCTGGACGAATACAATCTGGGTACTTGCGTGCAATATGCTACGCACATATTTGACCACGAGCCCGACCCATTTCAAAGGTAGATGGTTCTTAACCCAGCAGCGCCTCTTTCCACATAACAAGAGATTTTTTGTACGAAATTTCGTTGAACTTCATCCAGCAGTTTACGATGAGATGTTGAACATACACACATAGATACATAGATACACACATATGTTCATCACAACTTGTTATACTTTTGTGATACACTTGCTTTTTAACTGTAGCTTTGCCCATACATGTGCGTGTCACATATGTTGCACGCATCTCCTTCTCCCCCATTTCTCTATCCACTCCTCCCCCATCTTTCTGT
Source organism: Schistocerca piceifrons (assembly GCF_021461385.2). Taxonomy (NCBI): domain Eukaryota; kingdom Metazoa; phylum Arthropoda; class Insecta; order Orthoptera; family Acrididae; genus Schistocerca; species Schistocerca piceifrons. The sequence continues at coordinate 378,715,259 of NC_060139.1, forward strand.
CTGTCTCCTCCTGCCCCTCTCTCTGTCCATCTCCTCCTGCCCCTCTCTCTGTCCATCATCTCCTCTTCACTCCCTCTGTATAACTCCTCTTCCATATCGCTGTTCATGTGCTCCCATGCTCCTACCCCTTCTGTATTTCCTCCTTCTCCATTCACTGTCCATCTCCCCCACTCTCTCTCCGTAAGTCTCCTACTCCTCAGTCTCTCTCCTTCACTCTGTTTCCATCTGTCCTTTTCCACTCCCTCTCTGCCTACCTCCACCCCCTCCCTCTATCTGTTCATCTTCATCTCTCCTCTTTCTCTGTACAACATCTTCTCCTCCCTTTAATTGTGCATCTCCTTTCCCCCTCTCTCTGTACATCTGATCCTCTCACCACTCTCTGTCCATCTCCTCGTCCCCCTGCCTCTGTCCATTTCCCCCTATCCCTTTTCTCTGTCCATCTCCTTCTCCTTCATCTCTACATCCATCTTCTCCTCCTACTACCTCTGTCCATATCCAGCCCCTCTCTCTGCCCATTTACTCGCCCTTTTTCTGTCGATGTTCTCCTCTCCCTTCTGTTTGCGCCCATCTCCTCACACTCTTCTTCATCTCGATGTCCATCATCTCCTCCCTTTTCTTGGTCAATCACCTCTTTCCTTCTCGCTGTCCACACTGTCCTCCTCTCTCCCTCTGTCAATCTCCTTCTCTATGTCTCCATCCAGCTCCTCCTGCCCACCTCTCTTTGTCCATCTCCATCTCACCCCTTTCTCTGATATAAGCGCAGCTTATATCAATCATTCTCCTTTCCTCCTCCCCCTCTCTCTGTATCAATTTCCTCCTCACTCCTCTCTTTATCAGTCTTCTCCTCTCTCCCCCCATTATCCATTATGTCCTCCCCTTCTCTCTGTCCCTCTCTCTTTCTCTCTATCTCCCCTTCTCCTCTCTCTCTGCCCAACTCATCTCACCTCTATCTGCCCATCTCCTCTGCGCCCCTCAGTCAGTCGACCTTCTCCACTCTCTCTCTCTATGTTCGTCTCCTACAGACCCCTCTGTCCCTCTCCCCATCCCCCTCTCCATCTACTGCATCGTTCCATTTGCACTGTCTATTTTTTCCTCACCTGCACTCAGCTCAGGCGTGTCAATCTGCACAATACACCCGGAATGCAATATAATCCACACACTTAACATGTCAATCGTGCATGACAACCTAGATGTCAGACGTTACCAACTACTTTTTATCTCCATCCCCCCCTCCCCCCTATGGAAGTTCGGTGGTACAGAACACCTCCCAGACAATAAATAGTGAAGTAACCAAATTCGTTGAAATCGATCCTTCGATTCAGTAGGAGATGTGGAACATATATACATACACACATTCACCTGTTTTAAACACACATTCGGAGATACGTCCGTGTTATATATACCAATATATGGAATTAAGAATTTGAGGTGTATGGCTCAATTTTATAAAGTAAGGCACAGCTTATATCAGTCACTCACCTTTCCACAGTATATAGTAAGCAACCATTCACCATCCACACTGCAACAGATCGTTCATAAAAGTATTACTGCGTACGCAGAAAGGCGAGTTCTGAACAAAGTACCACAAACTTATAATACATTTTCCTATATTCCGAAAATCCTTCAGTGAAGGTAATCAGTTGCACATTACATTTAACAATAGTTAATCGTACATGTGTGGCCAGAAGTAATGCTTGATTGTTCAGTATTTTAGGAGTATGTTCAGAATATTTGTTTCGATCTGTTACCATATTAAAATTCACAAGTACTAGCATAGTGTTTTCGGTAAACAAGTTTATACACCACAAGCAATGTTCAGTTTGGTAATTTTAGTGAAGTGTCTCAGCGATACACTCGCCAATATATCGATAATAAATTATGTTCACAAGGACATAAACGCTATGGGCACAGCAGTTTCTACTTGTTTGTAAATACAGTACATTTCTGAAATGTACTTTAGTCTCATTCTTCACAATATTCAAACAACACTGTAACCAGCATTACTAGAAACATAAAAATTTACGCATAACTCGATTTACATTACAATACGGCACTGTCCAACACCTTAGGTGGTTCCTGACACATGCTGGGATGCTGGCGACAATGACCGGCTCCGGAAAAAAGTCTCAAATCAAAGTACAAGGGCCGACGCGCTTCAGATGCTGCGTAACGTAATATGACATTAAACTTACATCGTTTCTTCTACACCTTCCTCATGAGTTTAGTTCCAAGGCGAAAATAACCATCTTCATAGGATTTCTTCATAGGATTTCAGACTTACGCTTCGTGTTGTATGAACACTCTGGCACGTTATGGCATCTCGACTACTCACTATATCTACCGATATTAATGCGATAATATATTTCCGGTACCATTTGGAGCAGAAAGTGAAACATATGACTCAACATCCTCTCAGTTTGGTAGCTATGTGGGATCTAATCATTAACAAGTGGCTTTAGATGGAAATGACTCACCTCAAGAAACTTTTTCACACACTCTGTCGCTGGACTGATACTTTTACAAAGGTTAAATGTGATGTTATACGGTATCTCATGTGTCTCGTTGCTGGTAGCTACAGATTTCTGTTCTGCATGAATGCAAGCCAACTTGGTTGATATAAATTAAAGTTTTATCTCTTGTGTCGCCGTCATCTCTTTCTTGTTGGCAGGAGACATCCGATAAGACCCTGCTGATGCCTAAAAAATTGTTCCTAAGTCATGATCCGTCCTGTATTTAACAAATAAATAAAACATTTTTACATTCACCTCGCTTATTTTCAGGTGATAAGTGCTTTTTCACACAGTTAGTATCTCTTATAGTGAATACGACATGTGTCTGTCGACTTCAACAACCAGAATTCCAGAGAGTGATACATTGGTCTATGCATAACGTCGTCTGATCGCAAAACAGTATAGGAGGAAATTCTTAAACGTCGTTGCAGAATATTACGCTAATATCACAGCTGGAAGTTGCTGCACCCATATCTCCGCTTTAAGAATCGAGAAGGATTCGCCGCCTGGAGACGTTAGAGGTAATTCAGTGGTGTCTCCTGGAGTGACTAAGATTTTTGTCCAGTGTTTTTGTCTCTTGATGTATAGAAGGAAAATATTTTGTATCTGACTTATCTGGCACATAACTTGTACAAGGGTTACCAGGAGCACGAAGGTGTTTCTTCCTAAGGGCCAATAAAGAAATTAAAAAAAAAGGACGTGCCACGTGCAAGTCTGTGCTTATTTGTTTTCTTATGGTATTATTCTTGTCTGATAGGGATCCGCAAATGTTGAGCTCATTTGAGCAACTTTAGCTTTACTTTATTTCTGTTTCATAAAATTAGCGTAAACTGAAAACTGAGGAAAACACTAGAGAGCCAACATTCTGTGAGATGGAAATTGTGTTCCGTATGGCTGAAGTGTCTGAATGTTGGCTTTCCGAGGTGGCGTTGGAGAGGCGTCATGCCATCAGCCACAACTAGTGTGGGAAACGACCTGAAAACTGTAGCAGACCAACTGCCGCGTGTACGTTTCTTCAGGTCGAACGAGATGAGTCTTGAAAGATAACACTCCACATACTACACTGTCTTAGCAACTTTAACGTCCCAGGTAACCTTCTGGCGCTTGTTGAAGTACAGAGTGTAAAGGCTCACAGTAGAAAGGACACTTTAAAACTTGTCATTCTGGGCAAAGTACTCCTTAGGGACATAGAGCTAGAGTCCAGGAACGCCTGTTCTCAAGGAGACAGACGGAGAGAACATAGCGCAACAAGAAACGGCCATACAGTCCGCAGAAACTGCACAAACAACACTCTTCGACTACTTTGGTAGTTTCCGGAGACGTAAAGATGAGCCTCTCGGAAAGCCGAACACGTTCGCAAGAAAAACGCGGGCCATTACGAGGCCAGCGGACGTAATAATGGCGACTTCGCGGACGGCTGATGGAGGGCTGGGCTGGCTCATTGCGTGAGTTCGGCACGCAGCCCGCAAGAGACGGCTCCCCTCTATGTCCTGCTCTGCTACCTGCCTCGCCTTGCCGTCGGACGTTCTCTCCTGTCGAACACTACACTGGCGCGTAGTAGATGTTGACTCTGGTACAGATCGATCTCAGAGAGAGCCAATAACGTGATTACGCTATTGTTTCTCCTTCACAAAATACGATACAAAAATTGAGTCCGGGATAAAGAGAAGTAAAAACACAAGAGTTGCCTTACAGTCAACGTGTTACCTACGGTGTTCTTTGTTGACATTTTATTAATAATGCTTGACAGTTATTAATTTATGAAAGTCACATAACGTAATCCGTTTTGCGTAGACCCGTTCCTACGCCACGGGGAGTGGCCGCGTGCTTTCAGGCGTCATGTCACGGACTGCGCGGCCCCTCCGACGGAGGTTCGAGTCCTCCCTCGGGCATGTGTGTGTGTGTGTTATTCTTAGCATAACTCAATTTAAGTCAATTTAAGTAGTGTATAAGTCTAGGGACCAATGACCTAAGCATTTTGGTCCCTTACAAATTCACACACACACACACACACACACACACACACACACACACACACACACACACCCGGTCCTAAATTTCACTTTTAAAAAGATTCGTACGTATGGTTATCTGCTTACTATTAACTGGCAATCAGTTCTATTGAAAATAAACGCTACGTCTGCCATTGGACGGGGCCATAAATAATGTGCATTATCAATCCATCTTACTGGTCATAGCCGCGCGGAGTGGCCGTGAAGTTTGAGGCGCCATGTCACGGATTGCACGGCCCCTCCCGCAGGAGGTTCGAGTCCTCCCTCGGGGAGGGGTGTGTGTGTTGCTCTTAGAATAAGTTAGTTTATGTAGTGTGTAAGTCTAGGGACCGATGACCTTAGGAACTCGCACACATTTGAACATTTTACTGGTCATATCCCTGAAATGATACGACGAGATGACCCGAAAGCACGCAGCTGAGTCTTTCTGACCGCCTGTCCCACATATCGTAGACTGGAACAGTGACAAACTTGGATCATAGACTGAAAGAAAACACATTTCCGTACTTTAATATGCAAAGCACATAGCTCAATCTGTTACCAAAACGCAAGTTTTTGACCATGGCACAGATACGACTACGATTACAGATGATTATGCAGAAGGCGACTAAAATCAGTAACAACAATTTCTAATTAATCTCTATTGACATAAAAATATGATAAACATTGGGGTTTCCGATCACGTACACTGTAAGAATACACATGACCGCAAACTAAAGACACGACGCATGGCCAAGTGATACAGAAACCACAAGTGTTTCGAACTCTCACATTAATTATAATTATAAAATGGACTGGTCTGATTCGACCCACCACGTATCACGAATTCCTATCCTGTGCCAACCTCTTCATCCCGGAGTAGAGATTGTACCTACGTCCTTAAATGTGTGCTAGACGAATTTCAAACTCTGTCTTCCCCTACAGCTTTTGCTCTCTACAGGCCCCTCTAGAACCATGGATGTTATTCCCCGACATCGTAATTCATGCCCTGTAGTCCTGACCCTTCTTCTTGTCAATGTTTTCCATGTTATTTCTTTGCACCGATTCTAAGGAGAATCTTATCATTCCTGACCTTCTCACTCCATCTAATGTTCATCTTTCTTCCGTGACACCGCGTCGCAAACGATATGCTTCTCTCCCGTTCCGGTTTTGGCTGGCTCAAATGGCTCTGAGCACTATGGGACTTAATATCTGAGGTCATCAGTCGCTAGAACTTAGAACTACTTAAACCTAACTAACCTAAGGACATCACACACATCCATGCCCGAGGCAGGATGCGAACCTGCGACCGTAGCAGTCGCGCGGTTCCAGACTGAAGCGCCTAGAGCCGCTGGGCCACCCCGACCCGTTCCGGTTTTCCCACAGTCCGTGATTCGCTGCCACACAGTGCTGTGCTCCAGTGGTATATTCTCAGAAATTTCTTTCCCACGTAAAGGCCAAGTTTGATACTACTAGTAGGACGTTTAAATTTCAATTCATAGACGCTGCCCCCCTTTCTCCCGCTAGCCTCCTTCAGCTATATTCGAAATTTTTTGAGTTAACTAAAAACCTTGTCTGAAAATGAACGAAGTATTCTATTTCCTCTTAAGTGTAGGCTATGATCTCAGCTCTGTGATGTCTTCTAAGTTCGTCTTCTGGTATATCTACAACCTGCGGTTGGTGTCCCGTTGTTGACAATCTGATTGTGCTTTTCTCAAGTTCGAAAGCGCCACACGCTGTATGCTCTACACCACCTTTAATTTCGTCTTACTGACCTGAAGAGCTTTTCTGTTGCGTCATTTAGATGCGACAAGAAGTGCTAAATAGAATGAGACACAAATAAAATATTCTTCTTGAGCGTAACTGAATTATTAATAATAGATACATGTCTTTCTTCACAAGTATCTTCCTGTATTCGCTTAGAGAGCAGATGATGGTATTACAGACGCAAAATTTCTGAATATATCTTTTAACACGTTCCTCTTAATCCAGCTCGTTGTAACTTATTCACTTCTCATCCCACAGCTTGAAAAAGAAAGTTCTGGAAACAATGTTTTTATTTGTGGAATTTCTTCATTTTAAAGTGTTCTCCTTCCACATAAACTATAAATTCTTCTAACGTTGCAACTTTATTTCTAATTCAATTGTTTCCGAAATTTTACAAGCAGCCAAGAATAACCGTTATATTTCGTGCTGGGGTAAACCTCCTGTAAGTCCATAGATATTTTGGATTTCAAAGTCCTGTTGATAACATTTAGTCTTTCTCGAGTTCAGCTCCACATCTTAGTGCGATCTCGGCAAACAATGATACATGCTAGAACGTCTACCAGTTGGTAGTCGCCACAATACGGATCGGGCTTCAGTCTAAGCTTGTACAGTTTTTCTCTCGTTAGAACTTTCTCATTTACGATATCATACCATACAGCTACCTATTTAGTATTGGAGGGCAGCGTGGAGGGTAAAAATCGTAGAGGGAGACCAAGAGCTGAATACACTAAGCAGATTCAGAAGGATGTAGGCTGCATTAAGTACTGGGAGATGAAGCAGGTTGCACAGGATAGAGTAGCATGGAGAACTGCATCAAACCAGTCTCAGGACTGAAGACTACAGCAACAACAACCATACAGTTTTTACGCCTGATGTGAGGATAGTGTTTATTTTCTTCCAGATATTTTCCAGTTTTTTATTGGATGTTTCAGCTCTTTAGGATTTTGTAGCTGTCCCCTAGTCAGTGAGATCTATCGGGTGGTAATAATTAAACTTTCCCTATTTAGCACGTCATAATACGGAAACTAACCACTCTACCAGAACCATACTTGGTAGCATTAATGTCAAGGACATAGGGAACAGAAATAATGTAGAACCATGTCAACTGAAACACTTTTGATGTGCTGCTACGGCACATAATACCATTACATACGGTGGCATTACTGCTACAAAAGGCACTGAATATGGTGCCCATAAGTGTCCAGAAGATTCTGCACAGCAGAAAGAAGCATGTCCATAAGTACGCTGGCTATATTCCTTGATATGCTACACTTCAGATCAGCACATTTGTAAATGGTCCCCTAGTAAACCCTGTCCTTCAGGTAGCCACACAACCAGAAATCGTGCCGGCCAAGCATTTCGGAATGATCGGCTGATAATTCGATCGTTTCCAAATGTGTTTCAGAGAAGCAGGTGAACTTTACGAGCGATATGCGGTGGGGCCCCATCTTTCATGAAAACTGTTGAATTAAACGCTTCTCTCTCCTGTTGGACGGGCATGACATGCTGGCGAAGCATATCGCAGTAATGCTGGCCAGTCACACTGCACGTCTTTGGTCCTTGACCGCAAAACTGTTCAAAAAAAGAATGGGCCACTGATGAACGTAGCCGTGAAGCCACACCATACGGTGACACGTTCATCAGACAGAGGAACTTCATGCAGATTGATTGGAGGTGAAGATCACCACACTAGGCAATTCTGTGTATTCACCTCATCCGTCAGAGAAAAACGAGTTTCGACTGTCCATACGATGTTCCAGCGTCAGTCCTCGTCAAATTCAATCCTTGCGAGAAAGTGGAGAGCGAAGACAACACGTCGTTGTGCAACCTCCGATGCAAGCTACTGTACGGTATGGATCATCTACGGATACCTCTTGAGAATGGGCCGAAGCACCTTCCGTACAGCGGACCACAGGGTGTTCAACTGTCGTGACACAGAACGCGCACTGCCTGACGATCGGGAGTTGCTCGCAGCGTTGTCTGCCATAGCAACAGCGACTTCATCAACCACCTGTGGTCCAACCGGTCTTCGGCCTCTTCCCTGAGCGACGCCCGGTTCTCCAATTGATTTGATCTTCTTCATCTGCTCCGCACAGCACGTGAAGAAAGGAAACCCTTCCGTAATACTTTCAGCCGGCGATATTCTCTAAGTGCAGCTGCAGCAGTACTGTTGTTTTGATACCAGGGCTTCACCAATAATGCCCTGCTCTTTTTATCCAAGCTCATGTTGACACGTCAACAAGTGCACTGCGACTGGTCATATGTGTGAGACTACGAATTACGCTGACTGACCACGGCGCATGGTGGCCATAGTTCAAGCGGACAATGGCGTTGTGACGCATGGAAATCATGCACCGTATACTCTGCACATTAATGCCACGAAATTTGGTACTCGTAGAGTTATTAGTTTCCGTGTTATAAAGTGTTAAATATGGAAGTTTGCTTATAACTACCTGGTATAACGCTGAATTGACATGTTGATGAGGGGTTTGTAGGAGATAACTCATTTCCGTACATTATTTACGAACATACTCTAGTTGGGCATTAACGTGTCCCACGCTTAGTAGCACCGTATGGTTTTTCATGGTTAGGTCACTGAACAGGTGTCTGCTCATGCCTAAGTGCAACAGTTTAGAAATTTGTTTTATAAACATTGTAGTACACCGCGAACGGACATCCGTGACACCTAATTTGCCATTAGTGCGAGCCAGAGTTATCGTATGATGAGAGATTTTGAATATTTGCCCCTCTATACTTAGCAATATACAACCGTCATATCTGATACGCAATGTGGGAAGGAATTGTTATCATAGCTGCCACGTGGTACGTCTTGCTGGCCATGTAAGTATTGATAAATATCTCTCTACGCAAACGATGTAGTGACCTATTTGCATGGTGTTCCAGTACGGCTCTTAACGCATTGAACTTATACTCTCTGTTTAACTTAGTCGTTGTAAAGTGTCGTTTGGGTTTGATTGGCGGTTCAAAAGACTCTAAGCACTATGGGACTTAACATCTGAAGATATCAGTCGCCTAGACTTAGAACAACTTAAACCCAACTAACCTAAGGACATCACACACATCCATACCCGAACCAGAATTCGAACCTGCGACCGTAGCAGCAGCGCGATTCCGGACTGAAGAACCTACAACCTCTCGGCCACAGAGACCAGCGTTTCGCTGGAGGTGGTGGCTTAAATATGTGAAACTTTAACGGGATACATATATAGATTGACGTAAGAAAAGTCGTGGGATGGTAACATGCACGTACACAAAAGGTAATAGTGTCGTGTACACGAGGTATCAAAGGAAAGTGTATCGGCGGAGCTGTCATTTATACTCAGGTGATTCATGTGAAAAGGTTTCGGTCGTAATTATGAAAGCACACGGGAATCAGCAGACTTTGAGCACCGAATGGTAGTGATAGCTGGATGCATTAGACATTCCATTTCGGAGACCGTTAGGGAATTCAACATTCCGACTCGCACACTATCAAGAGTGTGCCAAGCATACTAAATTTCAGTCATTACCTCTCACCACGGACAACACCGTGGGCGAGGACTTCACTTAACGATAGAAAGGGCTACAAAAGTGTATGGCCGGAGCTGAAAGCATGTTGAACCCTTAACTGCAAAAAATCTTCAGAATAAAGATGGAAATTTCTGAACATCGTGAAAAGTGACCGACTTTTCCCGCAGTTCGCATAGCAGTTGCGGCTAGATCTAAGCATTCTTACAATCTGAAAATGGTGGCTGAAGTGGCTGCAGATTCAGTAATTGGAGCTGTACCAGCGACTTGCATCTAATTTCAGCCGGATTTTAGCCTAATGAGAGTCCTTCACTGCCGCAGTGAATTCCAGGCAGCCAAGTACCGCTCGAGATGGCGGCTGGCTGAAGGGTAACATTCTGCAGTCTGCTTCCAATAGGGAAGATACTGCATTTTTCTGGCGTCATGTAATGGGCATGCTATTTTGATTTTTGTAAGTTATCGATGTGCACATCACAGAGCGAGCAAGTTAGGCTACTGTTAAACAGTCTCTGGTCTTTTTATGGCACAGTCTTTGCCTGTGCGCAGTCTGATACATTCTTAGTTGAAGTGTGGTAGACGAGGGATGCATTGAGTTGTGCTATGTTGATTTGTGATAGTATCTGTCACATGAAAACACATTTATTGTAAAGGACCGGGAGGATGACTAAGATGTATGTGTTGAAGGGGAAAAGAATACAAATTTTGGATAATGTTATTAATTTTTGAAGAGAAGAAGTTTGAGGTAAAACTGCAGCACTGCGCAGCTAGTTTGTCGTATTGGTTATTATCAGCTACTTTACTTTGACCACTTGCTCAGAGCTGTGAGAAAGACCACCCGACTTCCTTGAACAGTGCACTAACGTATTAACTGATTAATCTGTCTGGGTTTTATAGAAATTCTCTGTTATTATTGTATACTTTTTAAATCACTGTTCACATTGTTAATCATATTATTCCTTAGACCAATGCTATGTGTAAGATCACGTGAAATTTTACTCTGTATTTTTGAATACGTACTTCATTTTAAAATCGTTGTCTAGGAATATCATTTCATAGAAACAGCTGCTCTCGCCTTTCCGTAGTTTAAAGTAGGTTTATCATTAAGCATTATCATATTGCCCCATGCGGTATGCAACAGCTGAATACTGTTTATAAATTTTACTTAAAAATAGTAATGTAGTTTAGCCGCTGCCTGCTTGCAGTTTGCTGTTGTGCTTTCGAGTAATCTGCAACAACGTTGTTAAGACGAGAGGTAAATTCCATGTTTGATTAGGGCCAGATAACTATTTTACTTCAATTGCGCAATTAATATAAAGATAAGTTTTATTGAGACCAGCTACAGTTCAACTCAGTGTAGGATCTGTTTAGTCAAAGGTTAGCATACGAGTTTAAGTTAGAGAACAGTTTGTGGGTACACAGTTTTAGTAGTACATGAAATTTTTATAGAATGGGAGGTAAATTTGGGCTTAATTTTATACAGATAGGTAGACAGTGAGGATTTAACAATTTTGATTAAGAGAATGACAAACATTGAGAGTTCCACTAGGCAAAGGGCTGTCTTAAAAGACGCTACTCTCCTTCCCTTATTCTAATTTTCGGCAGTAAATCAGTTACGAAATTCATAATACTTGGCAATCCAAAACTGCGTCCTACTCTCTCCCTTTCTCCGTGAATGTTTGCGTACTGGACAATTAGGGTGGCTATTTGTAAGCTCAGTCGCGTTACTTACTCCCACTTCTAAATTGTCCAGATTAATCAAGGGCAGCTATTATTTTCATTTCGTTAAACGGTCGGTTTTCGCTGGGGCCTGAATGCAGTGGCCATGTCTCATGATCTTCGAAGGCGCTCTAAATTTTTCTGTTCCTACCTTCCACTGTCTCAGAGGTTATATTAGCTTCTTGTGTATTTCGACGAAATCTGACTGTTTGCAGTTCTGTTCACAATAGCCTGTCTTCCAGGAGTCCATCAGAACACCATGCACCCCAGACCACGCAGGTCGCTAAAAACAATCTCCGTTGTCTCCGCACAGCCGAGAGATACAATCTGCATTATGACCTTTGTTTCATTCTACACCATATCGGCCTACTTCAAAGCGCTTTCTAGTTTGACCGCATGCTATAGTTCCTTGCACATGTTCGTGCGCCTTTCCGGAAATTCTGCTGGGACTGTTTCCCCTGCTGGGTTTACGACCCATAGCATATACCTTCGCCTGCAACCAAGTGCAAGATGCTTTCATAGTGACTTCTTCCCTAAGCGTACTTGTAACTGAATATAGAAATATATATAGTGAGAGTCACTGGTACTGATTCATATTTCATCTGTGGATAGGCACTAATTTATTCCGATTTGACTTTCCTTTTTGCTTCAGGTTTTACATCAGTTATAGGACAATTTGGGAAAAGTTATCACATAACACTGTATCATGTAGATGCGAAGTTAAGATCATTTCTAACCAGTTTATCTTGTCAGTTCTTCGTAACAGTGTGTTTCTATATGAATGCAAAATCTTTGATTTATGCTCATTTAGCTTCGTAACACTGGCGTTGATATAAGCCGTAATAATCCCTCTTATTGTTTTGACTATTTGATTGGATTTCACAAGAACACTTGTCATCCACAGATGCATGGCATAACGGTTTAATCCTTTTACGTTTAAGTGCTAATATACAGCTGGCATTTCCACAGCTACCCATATACTCACAGATAAATGGCAGCATTGTAGAACAAACTCATCAGCACGAGGTTCATTCACTGACCATTGACCTCTATTCTGGAATGCTTTCGACTAACCATTAAACCCACTCCGTGCATCACATTTAACAAAAATTTGTGAATAATCCTTTCAAAATTTTTGTTAAAATCAATGTAATCTGACATTCGCATAACCATGTGAGTACAAAAAGTGATATGGATGTAAAAAGACAAATTCTATTTTTTTATGGAAAACTACTGTTCGGAGTTTTCTCTTTAATTTGATGTATGTTTTTTTGCTTTTGGATAATTGTAAGTGTTTCTAACATAATTTGAAATAATTTATTGCATAAGGTTCCATGAGCACTTTTTGAGCTACGGCAAGGTATCTAGGGAACTGTTCACTCTAGATGTCGGCGATTTATGTTGATTTATAGTAAACGTCCTGTTTTGTAGGTTGGCTAATTGGTTGCTGTGATATGACTTCCTGTTTTTGTTTTAGCGGATGGTATCATCCAGCTTTTTGTGAGGTGCATTACAGCTTGCGTTGTGCATATTTGGACTTCTTACTAATTGAGTTGTGTTTTTCTCAAATAACTCCACCAAATGGAATATTTAGGAAGAGAAGAAATAAGGGAAACAGATTCTACACAACATGTCTTGCTGGAAGTTTACATCCATAGAAAGAGGTTAGGACAAGCAACATCGAACAAATTTCTTCACCACCAAGTGCTTCCAAGAAAATCCTTGTGAGCAGTGATGAAGTGTACAGTGAAACCAGAGTAAGTGGTATCAGTTTAACATCAGGTATGAGTGCACTAAAAACAATATTTTATCAAACTGCATGCTATATGTGGTGGAGAGATAATCTCTTAAAATGTGTTCAATGGAAACAGTTTCATTCTTAGTTTGGAAGTCTCTTGTTCGAGTTGTGAGAGTAAGAAAGAATTCTGGACATCTGAGAAAGTAAAATCAATAACCTTTTTGAGCTCAACGTCAGATATTTCTAAGGGGCTCAGATGCATCGGTCAAGGCCCTAAGGCTGGAAAAACTTTGTGTGCTCTTACGCTCTGTCAGGCCCCCCTGCTAATGTTTCAAGAGACACAGATGCTTTAGTGGGAACAGTAAAAGTAATTGCAGAAGAATCATTGAAATCTGCAACAGTGGAAGCAGTTGAAGAAAATGGTGGTAACAGTGGTTTCCGTAGCATTTCACGGATGATGAATCAAAAAGGGCCATCAGTCTGAAACTTCTTGTACAGCTCCCACAGTTATTGATACCGGGAAGGTACGTGATGTTGAAGTATTGTCAAAACATTGCCATGGATGAACAAAAGTGGTATAAGTAATGAAAATAAACAATCGCGTGAACACAGCTGTCAGAAAACATTTGAGGGATCCAGTGGAGATCGAAAGTGCCTCATCTGTGATGATATTTCAGCGTCTCAAGCATAACGTGAGGTTCTGTATGCTAAATTCATTGATAATGGTGATTCCAGTTCTCTCAAAACAGTAACTGACTGCAGGCCCTACGATGACCTAAAACCGCATATGTTAGAAAGTGTCTGTAATGTGCAGAAATGAATGGGTACCCAACAGCGTAAAATCAGGCTGAACGTTTCTAAGAAAAAGCATGGCGATGCAATACGTTTGACTGACAAAACATTCAAGTAGATAAGTGAATACTGTGACCAAGCGATTAAGAAAAATACAAAAAACCTGGAAGAAATATGGAAAGCAGTATGCGCAACGTTTTTCCACAGGACATCAAGTGACGAGAAATCACTATACAATTTGTATTCAGTTGACTGACGTAAATATTGCAAAGCTGGGGCAACAGGAACCGAATATACCCATAGAGACATCATCATTGAAGTTGTTGGAGCTAGCACATTCAGATCTTTTGAAGGAATTCCTCACAGGAAAAACTCCCAATGAGTCTTGCAGCAATATATTTTTGGGCTTGGAAACGCTGAAGATTGGAGTCAATGATGCTGTGATCAAATTCAGTGATGGAATTTCAGGCAGACGACGAAAGCGACTGCACATGGTTGATCCTCAAGAAGATAAAGATTGGAAAGCTGGCGACGTTTAGGCTGTCTCTTCATTCAATAGTGAGTTTTCATTTGCTTCAACTTTAAAGGGCGATTTCTGAAAAACTATATTTTTTTTTTTTGCAAATATTTCCTATTGTTTCAGAATCTACGCAAGCTATGGTTAAGAAATTTTTACCTCTTATTGTCAGAGGTATTATGTTTATGTGGATCTACAATGATAGAGATAGCAGTCATAGTTTGATCATAAAAATACATTGTTCAAAAATTACATAAATTTTTATGACCTACATTTAAAAATTCAAATCTTGATTCCTAACAATGTTATCCACTTGATAGTACATTAGTACATATGTAAGGCATGAGTCTGTCTCCTGTCGGAGTTTTGTTTTATTGTATTGGATGGTTCCTGAGATAATTGGATACAAATGTGTAAAAGTTAACATTATCTCGATAGATCAGTGATATTTTCCTTAAATATAAAATGTTTCTATATTCACATAAAACATTCGTCACTGGTCTTTCTGTGCAAGCTCCCATTTGGTATGGCCTAAGTATCTTTCCGAAGAGTTGTTTTATCCTAGCATTTATTTTTTATTTATTTATGCATTTATTTTACCTGGCAAGATTAGGGCCTTCAGGCCCTCTCTTACACCTAACCAGGCATACTCAGATTCAACAAATTTCAGTTTCTACAGAACATTAAGGACATATAACATGTTATACAGTATTAATTTTAAAGAAAAAAAATAGAGATTATAAAAGTAGTACAATGATAATTATAACAATCAAAAAATAATTATAACAATCAATAATAATAATAATAATAATAATAATAATAATAATAATAATAATAATGACTATGTATATGACAGTAAACATATTTTTATTTTATGAATGTCAGTCCTATTGCTAGTTGGGAATTTTCTCGTTATATTCTTGCAGCTTGTGAGTTATTCTCATCAAGCAGAGACATAAGACGGTGGAATGGGGTGAAAGAGATATAGAAGAGGTAGATAGGTTAGAGGAAGAGAAATGGAATGGTAAAATTCGAAGCTATGATGGAGAGGAGAAAAAAAAAGATGAGAGGGGCACAACAATGGTGGCTATACCGTCCCTAACATGTAAGTTTTGAGTTTATCACATAGGTTAAGGTTTTGAAGTCAGATTTCACCAGATTAATCGATCTAAAGTCCCCTATTATGGTGCTTTGTGCCTTTTTTTCGATTAACACAATCATCCCTGCAGAGAATTCTGCTGGAAAGGCATAATCTGCCAACAGTTCTGTACACATTATTGTTAGTTCGTGGCCCTTAACGTTCCAAAATTTTGCATAGCATTCGACTGGTAAGCCACTTATTCTGGCTGCTTTGCTCCGTGGAGACTCCGTAATTATTGTTTTTATTTCTTTTCAGAGATGGTTTCTAGAATCCCTTCGTTATCCTTGAGACTGACTGTGGGTTGTATATCGGAGAGGAATGCATCCTCCATAGGCCCGTCTGTCACTGATTCAGAATAGAGATTGTCTAGTACCACATCAAATTGCTTACTTTCATTTTGGTCATCATAGCTATTTCCTACGTCATCGTGAAGGTGTTCATGGATTTTCTGTTTGCCACTTTTGGCTTCCATTATCATATGGTATACTGAAACATTTTCTTTATTTATATCAGTTGTGGAAGCCACTCCCATTTTTTTCCTTTCGATGACTGTTGTACCACAGCAGTAATTTATGCTTTGGTGCGTTTTATTCGAAGAATATTTGAAGCCAAATTCATTAGTTTATTATAGAAGTCGTGTAGGCATACAAAACAGTACTTGCCCGTCTGTTTACGCAAATACGCTTTTATTCTAGCAAATTATCCGTTTGAATCTACTAGATAATACGCCTCAAGTATCTTTACTGGCAACGGAGGCATTGTGTCAGCGTCGGTATGAATGCTTGAGATGCAACTCTTTGGCCTCCAAGAACGACACGTTTAGTTGCCGGATTCCTCGCCCCAGAAAATATTGCTGTTTGATATAGTTAGCCGTTATTTGATAGACACGACGGTTCGAAAAATTAATATTTCGAAGTCAACAACATTATGTAGAAAGTTTTTAGTGATGCAAATCCTGTATAGCGTATTTGTTCGGAGATGCTGTTGACGTTCGTATAGCCTATAGACTATGTCGGAGGAATCGGTTAAATATAATCCGGTCATTAATACACTAATGGCCTTCATATAAATTAAAATTAAGCCACTCACCTCTACGGCGCAAGGCTCAATTAAATTACATCGATTAACTTAAATTAATTCGAATGTTCGCTATTAGATTCACTATTTCGTTGCGAAACAAAACGCTTGTGGCACGTATTCCTGTGGGGTTAGTCTGAGCACATACATGAACTAAGAGCAGGTCGTGTATTTTTGCCGCAATCCCTCTGCCATTTTTGAGTATACTCAGTGCTTGATAGTGTACTCCCACCTTATATGTACATTATTGTTGCCAGCAATCCAGATATGGCCAATTTTATTTTTAACGGCATCTTGAAGCATAGCCACGTCCACATCGGCTGCATATAAATAATGTCGTAGGCATCTCGCCTCGACATCGAATTAAAACATTAACAGTACCAAACTTACGTGCTTGCATGAATGTGAGGTGTCTGTTTCCGGTATCGTCGGACCACGCACTCGTTTTACCAGAAAGGTTGGTGTCTTCCGAATCAATGATATTCACTGTCTTACCTTCCACGCTCAAATTAACAGCTTCATCAACGGTGTGATGTTGTCTTTTCCCGACAATCCATGTCGAAATTTTCTGTGCTGTCTTTCTTAAGTACCTTCTTTGTGCATCCCAGTTACATCGCTGATTCCTGTGTTTCATTGAGCATCTGATTCCGCGTTCCTTTTGATTTCGGGTGCTGCTGCCAATGATAATCTATGCCAGCAGTATACTGTCCTGATAAGTGTTGTCGTATTTGATCTCCACGGAATTGTTTTCGGGATTGGCGACTATACTTGATGGGATCGCTGCCTCCGATGTCGCATGGATACTCAAGGAATGTCCATCTACTAGATCTGCGTACCGTGTATCGTAGGCTCGTTCTCCTGGGTCTTCATTCCGAAATTGTTGTTTGTCGGATTCCTACGCCTGACTACGTTGTATCGTCACTGAAATCAACCAGTTAGGGATTTCCTGCTATATCGTGCACCGTTGCTTCGAGTGCAGCTGGCCCATTGTATTCGGCCCAGGCAGCCCTTCGCTTCGCGACGGCCGATCTACTAAAATTTGGAAGTATGTCGTTTTCGCCTCTTCACTGACAAGTAACACTACCCAAGTCCCAGACGCCGTTTCCGATACACTTCGAATATGTTGCAGACTAGAACTAAATATGAGATACGCATTTTTTTATACGTGCCCGTACGGCCGTTGAAGTGGTGAAAACCCTCCCAATGAAAACGCGGTTGTTATCTTTCTGAGTATCGTCGAAACAGTAGGAGATATAGCAAAAATATTGAAACATAGTTTCCATGGTTGCTATTGTACTTTACAATTGTGCTTTCACATCTTTAAGCATTTTGTTAAATTTCGAAATCCTCTCCTACAATTTTTGAAACGGTAAAAAATTTATTTGTGGTAAATCTCTTAGTATACTTAACAAGAAATTCAACCATATATGATAAAGTTACATCCAGAATTCGTAGTAGTCAGATATAAGTTGGAAGCATCCCTACATACCGCTGTGCGGGCGCTCTGTCCGCCGTACGATGCTTGTCATACATGGCGATGAAGTTGTTTGGAATTTCACAGTGCAACCATAAAAGACGGGCCTAACGAATTTAACGAAACAGAAAGGACTCGCTCTCTGTCCGAGTCCCAGAATAACCAATGTGGTGGGGGCCAGAGGCTATTCCTATTTTGTTTCTTCATGGGCTTTGTTTCAGTTGTTGTGTCGTATGTTTTGTTTAGTTTCTTTGGTTGTCTGGTTTTAGTTATAACGTTTGACATCTACTTTGTCATTTTACAGTATTTAGTTTGTGTTGCATTATCTTTGATTGTCAGTGTAATAATGATGGGGCGCTGTATTATCCATCGCAAAGAATTGCTTCATACACATATACACTGTGCACCACGCGCATCTGACTACTGCAACATTACTGCAAAATTTACCACATGTATCATAATTTTTAAAAAAATGGTTCAAATGGCTCTGAGCACTATGGGACTTAACATCTGAGGTCATCAGTCCCCTAGAACTTAGAACTACTTAAACCTAACTAACCTAATGACATCATACACATCTATGCCCGAAGCAGGATTCGAACCCACAACCGTAGTGGTCGCGCGGTTCCAGACTGAAGCGCCTAGAACCGCTGGCCCACACCGGCAGGCTAATTTTTAAAGCAATAATTAACTGCAGTTTCACATTTATCAAGTTTTTCTGTGATGCACCCGCGCTTGAACCACGCATACCTACATTCACAAATCGGGGGGATGAAAACTGATTATGAATCAAAGATTGAATTTTCAGGATATTTTTACTTAGGTGCAAATTTACATCACACCCCTACACCAGGATTGCATCAGAGAAATGTTTTAGAAAATTCTTCCGTGGTCTGATGTGTTAACATCTAGTGGTTGGATTATGCCAGTTGTTCCAGAAGGAATCGCTTTAATTTTCACTTACTTATTACCTTTGTCTCTGGTAGTAAATTTCTTTTCCGTTTGACCTGTCCAGGAATCCAAACACAGAACATATCGTTCAGCAACAGAAGGTAAGTAAACATCCGTAAACTATTTAACAGCGAGATCTGATGTTAACTGACCAGATGTTGAAGCAAGTTCAACAATATTAGCGCATTTGCACGTACTTGAACAATGGTTCCAAACTGACCACCTGTTTCCCGCAGGAATATGAGCAAAGGGGATTGTATGACACCACATGTAGATAGGATTGGCTGTAACGTCCCACCGTGCGTTAACGAGTTCAACGTTTGAGCGAGATACTCAATTTTTAGTGTTCCTTTAAAGGATAGGGTACGACCTGGGTGTGCCTCCAAATTAAATCCAGATTGGTCAGAATCGTAAACGTTGTCGTCTCCTAATGATGCAATATTCAATTTTACGTTTGCCACAAATGCATTGGCTTGTTCTACTAATTGTTTTTTATTGGTTAATTGTTTTGAGTAACAAATTTATTAATCTTTCTGCAAATAAATCTATGCCTTACTTTAAAATGGTGAATCCATTTCAACATTTTTGTTATATCTCCTACCTTTTCGACATGTGCTAAGAAAGATAACAGGAGGGTTTTCACCTCTTCAACGGCCGTATGGACACGTATACAATAATACGTGTCTCACATTTTGATCTATACTACTAGAAGTTTGAAAGTATCGAAATTGGCGAGTGGCTTTTGGGTGGCGTTACTTGTGAGTCGGCCTTGCCGTTGCAACTTGATACGGGAGCAACCGTGTTTTAGGCGTCCAGTAGAGCCGCAAACTATGCACGTCCGCGATTACCATCGTATACCACTAAGAACTTGAAGTCTGGACTCATGAGAAAAGAGTGCAAATGTTTGGTTAAATCGTTTTTAACATTCCTTCCTCCATTTCCAACGTTAAATTTTTTATAACCTAACAATTTTTCGGCTGTTATTTGTACAAGGTTGTCGAATGGTGATAAGGCCTGTCAAATATATTCGAACTCCCTTTAAAATGGTAGCTTAAATACTCGAACTGATTGGAGACTGCCGGCCGCGGTGGTCTCGCGGTTCTAGGCGCTCAGTCCGGAACCGCGCGACTGCCACGGTCGCAGGTTCGAATCCTGCCTCGGGCATGGATGTGTGTGATGTCCTTAGGTTAGTTAGGTTTAAGTAGTTCTAAGTTCTAGGGGACTGGTGACCACAGATGTTAAGTCCCATAGTGCTCAGAGCCATTTGAAGATCAGTTTGGATTCCGTAGAAATATTGGAACACGTGAGGCAACACTGACCCTACGACTTATGTTCGAAAATATATTAAGGAAAGGCAAACCCACGTTTCTAGCATTTGTAGACTTAGAGAAAGCTTTTGACAATGTTGACTGGAATACTCTCTTTCAAATTCTGAAGGTGGCAGGGGTAAAATAGAGGGAGAGAAAGGCTATTTACAATTTGTATAGAAACCAAATGGCAGTTATAAGAGTTGAGGGGCATAAAAGGGAAGCAGTGGTTGGGAAGGGAGTGAGACAGGGTTGTAGCCTCTCCCCGATGTTATTCAATCTGTGTATTGAGCAACTAGGATAATGGAATGTAGTCCAATTAAACCGGTTGATGGCGAGGGTATTAGTTTAAGAAATGAGACGCTTAAAGTAGTAAATGGATTTTTCTATATGGGGGGCAAAATAACTGATGATGGTCGAAGTAGAGAGGATATAAAATGTAGCCTGGCAACGGTAAGGAAAGCGTTTCTAAAGAAGAGAAATTTGTTAACATCTAGTATAGATTTAAGTGTCAGGAAGTCGTTTTTGAAAGTATTTGTATGGAATGTAACCATGTATGGAAGTGAAACATGGATGATAGATAGTTTGGACAAGAAGAAAATAGAAGCTTTCGAAATGTAGTGCTACAGAAGAATGCTGAAAATTAGATGGGTAGATCACACAACTAATGAGGAGGTATTGAATAGAATTGGAGAGAAGAGAAATTTGTGGCACAACTTGACTAGAAGAAGGGATCGGTTGGTAGGATATGTTCTGAGGCATCAAGGGAACACCAATTTAGTATTGGAGGGCAGCGTGGACGGTTCAATACACAATACACCCATGGCGTCAGTGGAACTCCGCAATATATTTGCCTAAATCGTCACCTCCGAACCGAAATTATCCCTCTTGGGAGGAAAAATCGGCCATAAATTGTAGACAGCGTGCAGTAAAATTCATCCGACCAAATGACTTTCTTCCACCGTTCCAAAGCCCAGATTTTGCGTCTACTGTCCACGTTTTCCTGCTACCGTCTCTTGCATCACTGATGCTTATGAAGACCACTTCGTGTCACTTTCGTCCTGACAGGGCTCGCTAGTGTGACATTCAGTTCTTCTGCGTCATTTGCAGCTGTCCCCTCTTATTAATCGTCGCAATTCTCTTCAAAAACCGTCCGCCACGGTCACTCGCCACACGTTTTCGTCCGCGCTGACTTACCGGATGACGTATACAGGGCTATTACAAATGATTGAAGCGATTTCATAAATTCACTGTAGCTCCATTCATTGACATAGGGTCACGACACACTACAGATACGTAGAAAAACTCATAAAGTTTTGTTCGGCTGAAGCCGCACTTCAGGTTTCTGCCGCCAGAGCGCTCGAGAGCGCAGTGAGACAAAATGGCGACAGGAGCCGAGAAAGCGTATGTCGTGCTTGAAATGCACTCACATCAGTCAGTCATAACAGTGCAACGACACTTCAGGACGAAGTTCAACAAAGATCCACCAACTGCTAACTCCATTCGGCGATGGTATGCGCAGTTTAAAGCGTCTGGATGCCTCTGTAAGGGGAAATCAACGGGTCGGCCCGCAGTGAGCGAAGAAACGGTTGAACGCGTGCGGGCAAGTTTCACGCATAGTGATGTGAAAGATTCAGTGTTTAAACCTCCTCTACCAAGAAACGTGCCAGAACTGCGAGCTCGCATCAACAATGCTTTCGAACCGATTGATGGGGACATGCTGCGCCGAGTGTGGGAGGAACTTGATTATCGGCTTGATGTCTGCCGAATCACTAAAGGGGCACATATCGAACATTTGTGAATGCCTAAAAAAACTTTTTGAGTTTTTATATGTGTGTGCAAAGCATTGTGAAAATATCTCAAATAATAAAGTTAATTTTCTCTGCCTCGTGATGGCTGGGTGTTGTGTGCTGTCCTTAGGTTAGTTAGGTTTAAGTAGTTCTAAGTTCTAGGGGACTGATGACCATGGATGTTAAGTCCCATAGTGCTCAGAGCCATCCAATAAAGTTATTGTAGAGATGTGAAATCGCTTCAATCATTTATAATAACCCTGTATTTCGCTTTCCCTGTACGCGGTATAAATCTTAGACTCTGTGTCTCTTGAAACACCAAACATTCGGCTGCATTATTTTGTTATCGAAGCAACCACCGTACGAGCACGAACAATTTAACTACGTTCGAATTTACTTACATCCTACGTACTGTACTCACAACTACACACTGCACTAAGCAAGACTGACACAACGTATTGAGCACAATGCACAAGTGTTGTTCGAAGTAAAATACCACAGCACAGCCTGCAGATTCGGCTAGCATCTGCATTTGTGTTCAAGCATGTGTTTTACGCTGTGTTTCCGTATGTTTGTCCAATATTTGGTTGGATGTTAGCTTCTTGTGTCAGTGGAGGTTTTGCTGCTAACATGTGTGGTCTGTCTGGTGTAGGGTTAGGATGTTGGTCGTAGTTGGGTATTGTTGCACTTCATGGCAAGCTAGCGATGTTGTGCGTTGTTATTTTCTGTGCCCCTTGTAGTGTTAGTTCTCGCTGACGTACTACTATGCGTTCTTAGTGTATCTTCTGAAGCTTTTACAATTTTATTTTTGTAGGGCGATTATATTTTTTTGAATTATTGTTTCATTTAAAGTTAACTGATTCCAAGATCGATCTAGAGTGTTTGGATTTATTTATTTATGCATGCGCTCTGGTATCGTAAATTGTTGGTAATAAAGCAAAGCATATAGTCAGAACCCCCTCTTACAGAATCCCCAGCCATGGTCAGCCACACTTTTACGACTCGATATTGTGTCTGAATGCTCCATCATGCCCCTCCCCTTCCACCCCTCAGTATTGTCTTTGGTCTCCACAGCAAGTTTAGGTAAGACGTAATTCCACCTCTTTCGCCCATTACTCTATTGTTGATGCTGTCCATTACGTGTGTAATTTCCTGTTAACTCTCATTCAGAAATCGCGATTTTTCTCATGTTAATGTTGGATCACTTCTCATTTCACGCCCTTTTACGACACGTTTTTATCTTCATTTTACATTTCATTTTGATACGGAAAAGACGTTTTATGCATTTCCTGTGTCCTTAATGAAAAATATTTTATGTCTTTTCTGTCTTTAATAACAAAGCTCATTCTAGTATTGTCTACTCCTTATTTGGATGCACGTCTATAAAATTTTCATGAGAGAAGCCTTCAAGTCAATAAAAATTTCATGCGGATATGCTGTACAGTGGTTACTAAAGTATGCAAATAAAAATGTAAAACTGTATATATTTATTGCAAATTCTATTCGGTCTAAGACTTTGCTTCCGCCGTTTTTTCTTGAAGTTCGGGTCTGTATTTTGAAAAACTTACAAAAAAAATTATGATTCATGGTATTGCCCATCGCTGGCCACTGCATTCTCGCATCTTTCGGATAGCATACGAATCTCGTGGCGGAAGAACTGGGCGTCTTTTGTGGGGGTCCATGAATCGATTCAGCTTTGCAAAAAAAAAAAAAAAAAAAAAAAAAAAAAAAAAAAAAAAAAAAAAAAAATGTTCAAATGTGTGTGAAATCTTATGGGATTTAACTGCTAAGGTCATCAGTCCCTAAGCTTGCACACTACTTAACCTAAATGATCCTAAGGACAAACACACACACCTATGCCCGAGGGAGGACTCGAGCCTCCGCGGGACCAGCCGCACAGTCCATGACTGCAGCACCTAAGACCGCTCGGCTAATCCCGCGCGGCTTCAGTTTCGTACTTGTTCATATGATTGGAAGTGCTGGTCAGCCAGACAGTACGCCACTGACCGGAAAAGGTGGTAGTCAGAGACAGCAACGTATGGAGAATATGGCGGGAGGGTAGGACTTCTCATTTCAACGTTTCCATGTATATTTTGACGGGTTTTGCTACATGGGGTCGAGCACTGACCTGTGAAAAAATACCTTTACGTATCTATCGCTGTATCGTTGCCGTTTGTGTTTCAGTTCTGGGCTCGGACGTATCAATTGCTTTCGATAATGATGTCCTGTGACTGGCCAGTCCATTACAGGGACACTATTATCGTGTAACCACTCCACCACAGGCCGTGCATTATGAACAGGTGCTCGACGTGTTGAAAGATGCAATCTTCATCCCCGAATTGCTTTTCAACAGTGGGAAGCAAGAAGGTCCTTAAAACATTAATGTACGCCTCTGCTGTGACAGTGCCAAGCAAAAGAACAAGGGGTGCAAGCCTGCTCCATGAAAAACACGACCACACCATAACACCACAGCCTCCGAATTTTACTGTTGGCACTACACATGCTGGCAGATGATGTCCACCGGACATTCGCCATACCCACACACTGCCATCGGATTACCACATTGTGTCCCGTGATTCATCACTCCACACAATTTTTTTCCACTGTTGAATCTTCTAATTTTTACGCTTCTTACACTAAGCGAGGCGTCGTTTGGCATTTACTGGCGTGATGTGTGGCTTATGAGCAGCCTCTCGATCATGAAATCCAAGTTTTTTCACCTCCCGCCTAACTTTCATGGTACTTGCAGTGGATCCTGATGCAGTTTGGAATTCCTGTGTGGTGGTCTGGATAGATGTCGGCCTATTACACATTACGAGCCTCTTCAACTGTAAGCGGCTCCTGTCAATCAATAGACGAGGTCGGTCTGTACGCTTTTGTGCTGTACGTGTCCCTTCACGTTTACACTTCACTATCACATCGGAAACTGTGGATCTAGGGATGTTTAGAACAGATGTGTGACACAAGTGACACCCAATCCCCTGACAACGTTCGAAGTCTGTGAGTTCCGCGGAGCGCAACATTCTGCTCCCTCACGATGTTTAATGACACTGTGGTCGCTGATTCGGAGTACCTGGTGGTAGGTGGCAACACAATGCACCTAATATGAAAAACGTATGTTTTTGGGCGCCTCTGGATACTTTTCATCACATAGTGTATATGCAGTAAGCCTTCCTTTAACTGGAGAAGGGCGAGCCATAAGAGGTAGGCAAGTGGAAACGAGACAAATGGAAAAAAGTTGCGAAAATCTTTGTTACTTCAAATGTAATTGTTGTAACTGTTAATAGGTTTATCCCACTTTGAGACAAGACGGTCAATGCCCGCATGGAAAAATGTTTGTGGTTGCCTACAGACCCATGCTTACACCCCGGCATGCACTTCTTCGTCCGAAGCAAATCGACGTCCAAAAATGTCTTTCTTCAGGCTCCAAAATACGTAAATCACATGGGGAGAGATCGGGACAGTATGATCGAGAGACTTGCAGAGGATGCACTAGCGCGGAGAGCCCCGTCAGATCAGTACAAAGTCTATAATCTGCTACGACAAGTTTCCGACTAAGGCTGTTCACCTTTTCTTACTGTTTCACTGTATTTTATGATGTAATTATCTACCACAGAGTTAAAAAAACCGACGTGACGACTGCTGGTTTGCTTCCATAATGTTTCTTTCTTCTGATGCACATTGCAGTTTTACTAACGAACAGCATCCCGCGGTTCTTAGTGTCAGAAATTACGGTATTTATTTGTAACTACAAACGGCCAAATATGTAGTAACCAGATGAATACCAAGTGCTGCTAGATAACTATTTATTTCAATTCTATTACTCCATCTTCTCTCCTATCTCTGTCCATCTCCTCTAACCCCACTCTGTCCATCTCCTTCTCCCCCCCTCTCTCTGTGCACCTTCTCAACCCCGCACTTCTCCACTTCTCCTGACCCACTGTCTTTCTGCTACTCACCCCACTCTCTGTCCATTTGCTCCTCCCCACTCTCTCCGTCCATGTGCTCCTCCCCCTCTATACGTTTTCTCCTCCCTTCTCTCCGTTTGCACCTCCCCCATCTATCCGTCTCCTCCCCAACCTTTAAAACCACATCCTGGCAACATAGTCTCCTTTCACATGCTCCATAACATCCTCCATCCTTCTCTGTCCATCTCCACCTCCCCTCTCATTCTGTCCCTCTCTTTTTCCCTTTCTCTGTCCTTCTCCCTCTCCATCTCCTCTCCCCCTCTCTCTTTCCATCTCCCCTT
The DNA here is from genome assembly GCF_021461385.2 of Schistocerca piceifrons. NCBI lineage: Eukaryota > Metazoa > Arthropoda > Insecta > Orthoptera > Acrididae > Schistocerca > Schistocerca piceifrons. The sequence continues at coordinate 378,741,807 of NC_060139.1, forward strand.
CTCTCCTTCCTCTATCTACCTGCTTCTCTCCCATTTCTCTGTCCATTCTTCCCTCATTGTCTGTCCATCTCTCCTCTTTCCTTTCTCTGTCCATCTCTTCCTCTCCTCTCTTTCTGGCCTTCTCCTCCTCCTACTGTCAGTGTCCATCTCCTTCTTCCCCCCTCTTTCTGTCCATCTCTTAACCCCTACCCCAGTAGGAGATTGTTGTACTTATACCCACAGTATTTCTATCCAGATATGAAGTAATATTTCACATGTGGTCTAGGGGTAGCAGCGACGACTAGTAATCAAAACTTCCTCGATCCCAGATTCTGCACCAACCATTGCTTAAATTTTGAATAAAAATTGTCAGACATGGTGACAGAAGACATCCAGCATAAGAATTCACCCTCATTCAGCTAACGCCTATATTAACAGCAGCAGAAAATGGTGTAACGAGAGTAAGATTCGTTATGGATGGGAAGCTAGGGCAGAGAGTAGTTATTTGTGAACAGTTCAGTGACAAGGCTATTCTCATCAGAATCGACAACAAACCAACACCGACGACAATAGTTCAGTTATACATACCGACGTCGCAAGCAAAACATGAAGGGATAGAGAAAGTATCTGAGTATGTTGAATGGGTAATTCAGCATGTAAAGGGAGACGAAAATGTAATAGTTACGAGGCACGGGAATGAGTTTGTGGGGGAAGGAGCAGAAGAAAGGGTTACAGGAGAATATAGGCTCAGTTTTAGGAATGAGAGAGGAGAAAAATTAACTGAGTTCTGCAATGGGTTTCAACTAGTAACTGCAAATACTCCGTTCAGGAATCGCAAGAGGAGGGGGTGTACCTGGAAAAGGCCCGAAGATACGGGAAAATTTGAGTTAGGTTTTATCATTTTGAGGCAGAGATTCCAATATCAGTTATTGGATCGTAATGTGAGGTAAGTAGCAATAAAAGGATTATTCAAGTTTATGTATAGGGTGTGTGAGACTGATGATATACCCTCACACTTTCGGGAAAACGTCATCCACACAACTCCGAAGAGTGCAAGAGCCGTCAAGTGCGAGAATTATCGCACAGTCAGCCTAACAGCTCTTTCATCTAAGCTGCTGACAAGAAAAGTATACAGAAGAATGGAAAACAAACTGAGGATCTGTTAGGTGACGATCAGTTTGAGTCTAAGAAAGGTAAAGGACCCAGAGAGGCAGATCTGAAGTTGCGGTTGGTAATGGAAGCAAGGCTGAAGAAAAATTAAGACACGTTCATAGGATTTGTCGGCCCGGAAAAAGCGTTCGACAATGTAAAGTGACGTAATATGTTCGAATTTCTGAGAATAACAGGGAGATGCTATAGGAAAGACAGGTAATATACAAAATGCACGAGAACCAAGAGAGATCAACAAGTGCTCGCATTAAAAAGTACGTAGCTTTTTACCCCTACTGTTCAATCTGTACATAGAAGAAGCAGTGACGGAATTCAAAGAAGAATTTAAGCGTAAGATTAAAATTCATGGTGAATGGATATCAATGATAAGATTCGCTGATGACACTGCTTAAGTTGAGGAAGAAATTTCTGAAACTGTACGTTAGGACCGCAGCATTGTATGGCAGGGAAACGTGAACTGTGGGAAAAGAGGAACAGAAGAGAATCGTAGCTTTGAGATGTGGGACCACAGATGAATGCTGAAAAGTAGATGGACTGATAAAGTAAGCACTAAGGAGATTCTCCACAGAATCGAAGAAAGGAAAGTACGGAAAGCACTGACAAGAAGAAGGGACATGACCTGTGTTAAGACTTCAAGAAATAGCTTTCATTGCACTATAGGGAGCTGTAGAGAGTAAAAACTGCAGCGGAAGACAGAGTAAATAATTGATGATGTAGGTTGCATTTTCTACTCTGAGATGAAAATTTTGCCACAGGGGAGGAATTCGTGGCGGGCCGCATCGAACCACACGAAGGATTGATGACTCCGGAAAAGTAATAGTGTGTCATGTTTGGTTCAAATCGCTCTAGGATTTAGTAGGAGTGTTTTCATCCGCGGCTTTGCCCGCACACGTACATGTGACGTATATTTCACACATATTTGGCATGTTTTACATGCATTTGTACTCATACTCGTATTTCACCTCTATTTCTAGCGAATTTGGCCTTGCTGGTTCGTCTTCATTCAGACCCTTGTTTATGTCTCTCTGATCATGATGCGCAGTTAGTCAGTATAAGTGACATAGTGCCTTACAGTGTGGATGCACCTTAGTGGAAGTCAGTTAGAATCATTAATGACTACAGGGTAAATGTTTTTAAGGGGTTTACCGGAAACAACCTGGGAAGAAATTTATAAAGAACCAAATGGCAACATAAAATTTAATCTACTCCATGATAAATTCACATTAGTATTTGAAAACAACTTTCCGCATGAGCTAATCAGAAGGTACATTAAACAGCCATGTAAGAAACCATGGACAACTAAGGGGATTAAAGTATCTTGTGAAAGGAAAATGGAAATGTATCTTATGGCAAGAACAAGTAGATATCCTGCAGTAGTTGTGCACTACTAAAACTTCTCAATATTACTAAGAAAGGTTACTAAAAAAATCAAGAAATATGCACATAATGTCAGAAATCAGTACGTCTGGCAACATAGTTACGGCAATATGGAATGTAGTGAAGCAAGAGACAGGACAACCAACAGCAGAACAGGATAACATTACTATTGAAGTGAATGGAAGGGTTATAAATGACAAGTCTCAGATAGAAAATGTATTTAATGATCGTTTCTTAAACATAGTAGAAACCATAGAGACCAAGAGTTCAAGAGAAAGATCGTAGCAATATGTTGACCTCTTACCCAGTGATATAAAATGTGTAACAGACAGCAAGACAAAATTTGAAAATAAATTGAAAAAGTTTCTCCTCCACTACTCCTTCTATTCAGTAGAAGAATTTCTATGTTTGTAAAGTGCGAAAAGGTGGTGAGTAGGAAATGCTAACTCAAACTGTATATCTTGTTTTCATTTCTGATGGAGCAAGTAATAATTATATGGTGATGTTTAGAGTACAGATAGATGTACAAATTAATTTTCAATATGAATGTAAAATGACTCGTTCCACATGACGATTTATCGTGCAAAATGATCCATGGATTATGAAAGTAACTAACTAACTGACATCATACTTCCTGTACTATGCGCCATATAATGATATAATTTAGCAGGTGTATTGAATGGTATATGTGAATAGCGTCTGCCGAGTCTGTCGCGAATGCTGTTGGAAGTACTGAAATAATAAATTAAAACGTCATATCTGATGCGACAGTTTTACTGCATGACCAACGAAAATGTAGCAAGCGAAAAAAGTGTTTCCTTTTATCATTTTGTGGGTGTTTTAAGCGAGAGAAAGTTTCATAAGGGTATATAATTGTGTGAAAAGTTTGTTGCAAGTCACTAAGTGCTCTCATTCTGAAATACTGGTCGACAAAGTACGGGTATTCGCGCGGCGTATACTACACATCTTTCTCACCCCCACCTCACCCTTTTGATAGTCAGGTGGATCTTACCCGCCCAGCGATTCCTTCCAGACAGAAAGTGATTTGTGCAGCAAGTTTGGTTGAAATTAATCCAGGGGTTTAGAAGACGTTGTGGAGCATACAAACGTATATAAACGCATACATCCATTTTTACAAGGTGTATAGATATCACATGATATAACTCGTTTTCCTAACGGTTAAATGTAGCGCAAAGCGTTTCATCTCATCATACGATCTTGAAAATTTTCAGTGTTTTTTTACCAAGCAGTAAAAGTAACTGGTAACCCGAATGCCGTTCTTAATGTTTTTCCGCTACAGGATCTACTGATCACTGACGAGTGTTCTCATATGGTCACTACTGTTTCCCACTTTTTTTAAAAAATCTCCTCCGACGATAGGCCAAGTAATGTCGCCAGACAGCAGTAAGTAGCGATGAATTTTCCAATTTGAGCAAACCGCTTCGCCTGACGTCAATCTGTGTAGCAGCCATTGGTTGTTTATCTCAGTAATTAAACCAGTTTACGTAAAGAAAAAGAAAGAATAAAACGGAAAGTTTGTAACTCTTAATTTCAGAAACAGAGTTACGAATATAAACATTTTCTGCAGAATCGCTGGTTTACTAGACTGGACTCGCATTCTGGAGGACGCGGTTCAAATCCCTTCCGGCCATTCAGATTTAGGTTTTTCCATGACTTTCACAAATCACTCCTGGAAAAGGTCGGAAATGTTCCTATGAAAAGGCACGGACGGCTTCCTTCCACATCCTTGAATCATTCCGATGTAGTGCTCCGTCTCTAATGACTGCGCCGTCGACAGGTACGCTGAACTCCATTTTCCCTTTCTGCAGGAACTAGGAACTTTCAGCAGCGACGCCTTCTCGCTACGGCAACCGATACGGCCTGCTAATATTTCGCCGTCAGCAACAAAACACCGACGTCTAATTATGTCAGGTACCGCGAATTAATCCGGCTGCAATGAAATCTTTAATGAGCGTGAGTAATAGTCCGGGCGGAAGGAGCCGCGTTCACTGACTTACGACCGCGCGCCGCCTTGCGCTCAGTCTTTGCAAGCTCCCACATCTCCTCTTCCCTCTGCTTGCGCCTTATATCCTCCTTTTTATACTCCTTCAATACCACATCCATTTCCTCCTTTCTGAAACTGTGTCTTCTTTTCTTCCTATTGCCTGTCTGTTTTAATTATTCCTCATAGCGGGTTCCTTATCTCATAATAATATATTCAACTATGTGTAGTTATGTTTCTTATTTACCGGAATTACCAATAAATTTTCAGCATATTGTGGATAAGCTTTAGCCAATATTATCATTTTCTTACATCGAGAACGAAAATTTAAATATCTTAAAATATCTTCATGAGCAGCGTACTATTTTAATATTTCCTAATTAACAACTTGCATCACTAAATATAATCGCTTACAGTGATGATACTACAATGGTACATCAATTCGCACATAACAATTTCCGTATTTATGCCGCTTTAATAAAACAAAACTCAAATAGCTTCCCTTAACAAATCACCTGTCGGTTTAATTAAATTTAAAAAGAAAATGACTGCACGGGTATATCCGGTCTTAGTGTTAGACGTGAAAATACTTCCTCAGAATAGGTATTAATCGTTTGTTGGAGCATGCTTGTAAAGACACCAATCTTTTTCTTTCTCTTGCGTCAGACTGTTCAGATGCACTTACAATGTCAGGAACTTTACGTCAGTGTTAACAGAATTTTGACTCAAATGTGTTTAAGCAAATTCATTTAACATATTTATTACCATCATTATATGAGAGACATCCAGTTAATGTATTTAAAATTATCGGACAAGTAAAAATGTGGGACCAGTCGCGTACTTTCGTTACATAATTTTTCAGTTCTCACAAAGAACCTGCTTTCGTATTTCAGTTAGCATCTCATTGCACGAGAATTTCAATACATTACGCGGTCAAATGCCACTAAACAGTGCCGGCGCAAACATTCCACATTGGTTTGATTAGAATGAAATTTTCTGATGGAAACGTATTCAAAAATTATTTTTGAAATAAATTCAATTATTTGAATTAGTTTTCAGATTTCCATAGCTTTCGAAGTATGATTTCTCGATGGAACCGTTATAGGTGCGATAACATAACGCATTTTTTTTTTTTACAGCTGCATTCTTTAGAGATCAAATCTAAGGTCACGAGAAGGTGAGCTTCAGTTGGATTCCATCGCTTATAGAAGGGACAAAATTATAATTATATATTTAGTATTTTTGCACTCGAATGCAGCGAGAACGATAACACGATGAATGATCACTGGAACGCTTACTACGTCAAACAATTTCTTAAAACTCAGAGTTGGTCGTTAACGTATTTCCTAAAAGATGAATCGATTACATTTACATCGATGAACAGATGAACTAGAGACAACTGCTGTGATGGAGGAAGCAAATTTCGAACAAATTCTTGTCAAACGTAATGCCCGTCAGTGGCACCAACGTTACTGTCCGTACTAACGCTGAATACCATTTTCAAATGTTCCCTGACCGTGAAAGACGGAGATGTATTGCCGCGTTTTACTACTCGCACCACTGCAAAGACAAGACAGTCGCTTTCAGAAGCAGCTCAAATTGTAAATCTTGAACAAAACTCCAAGGCCCGATGAGATTCCTGTCGGATTCTGCACGGAATCTGCATATGAATAAGCCATGGACAAAGGCAACCAGAAAGACGTTGAATTTCTTTATTTCCGAAAAACATTTGGTTCCTTGACAAAGGCCGGTCGCTGTGGCCGAGCGGTTCTAGGCGCTTCAGTCCGCAATCGCACCGCTGCTGCGGTCGCAGGTTCGAATCCTGCCTCCGGCATGGAAGTGTGTGATGTTCTTAGGTTGGTTAGGTGTAAGTAGTTCTAAGTCTAGGACACTGATGACCTCAAATGTTAAGTTTCATAGTGCTTAGAGCCATCAGAGCTTTGACAAAGATACGATTATATAGGATATCAAACAAAGCAAACAAAACTTGTGAATGCGCTGATGCTTTCTTGGTAGGCAGGACGTAGTCTTAACTCACATGGGATCTATGACAGATGTAGAAGTAACTACAGATATGTTACAGAAAAGTGTGCTGAGACACTTTTTTAGGATTCCATATCTCAAAAATGGCTCTGAGCACTATGGGACTTAACAGCTTAGGTTATCAGTCCCCTATAACTAAGAACTACTTAAACCTAACTAATCTAAGGACATCACACACATCCATGCCCGCGGCAGGATTCGAACCCGCGACCGTAGCGGTCTCGCGGTTCCAGACTGAAGCGCCTAGAACCGCTCGGGCACTCCGGCCGGCTCCGTATCTCACTCGGTGAAACCGGAAGCGTTACAAGGTCACTTTGTTGTCCGTATGTCTGGCTGTCTTCCTGTCTGTCCGACTGTTAAAAACATTTTTCTTTATGAAATGTTATACACATCTAGTTGAAATTTATGCCACTTACTAAGATGTATTCCATTGGCGATATAAGAAACTGAAACATCCAAGTCAATGAAATCAAAAGACAAGGTCATTTATGTGGCATATTTTGATACTCACATCTTATTCATCAAATATATTATACGAATGCATGGTGCCTGTTCTTTCGGACATGTCTGAAAGACCAGACACTATGTATTCATATAACTGATTCGCCTCGATGGTCAATGAATCTACAACCTTCAGTACAGATGCACATTTATGCCCGACTTCGAGCAGAAATCTAAAATTAGTGAGCATAGAGGACATGGACCGTGACTGTGGATAAGTTTTGTTGGCTGTCCGCCCCCGGTAGCTGAAAGGTCAGCGTGACGGACTGTCAATCCTCTGGGCCCGGGTTCGATTCCCGGCTGGGTCGGGGAATTTTCTCGGCCCAGGGACTGGGTGTTGTGTTGTTCTCATCATCATCCTGTCATCCTCATCGACTGCAGGTCGCCGAAATGGCGTCAAATTGAAGGACCGGCACTCGGTGAGCGGTCTGCCCGACGGGGGGCCCTAGCCATACGTTTAAATAAATAAAGTTTTGTTGGGTGGGAATATGATACGACCCAGGAGCGAGCTGAGATAGTTGGTGCATTTGTGACAAACACTCTGTCCGAGTGGCACAGTGATTAACGCAACTGTCTTGTAAGCAGGAGTTCCCGGGTTCGAGTCCCACTACGCGAGCACCGCGGATCGACAACAGTGCCAGGGGTCGCCATCAACAAGCCGGCCATTTTACTGCAGCACTCACGTGGTCGAAAATATAGTCCCAGAAAATCCATTCGCCAACCTGCCTAGTAAGCCAGTGCACCACAGGTCAGAAGGCACGTTAGTCAAGTTGGAGCATTGACACTGTTTACCTGCGAGTACGTGCGCGTTGTTAGTTACGGTCACGAGTGTTGCTCAGCGTTGTGTAGTTGTAGTGTGTGAGTCGACGTTGATTTGTCGTTCGTCTTGTGAGGCAGCATTTTTATTTCGTACGCGTCCCGTTGTACCGGGTATACATAGGCGACAGGCGTTCGTGCCTACAGCCTGCCAGCGTCCTCACTACGTCAGTCGGGCCGGGTGTAAGCATGAATAGGACCAAGGACAGGAATCCGCGGCTAGGCGACTCTTATGCCGCCGCCTCGAGCGTCAATGTGACACCGGCCGCTTGACAGCAGTCCCGGCAAGCTGCTGCCTGCGCTGATACTGACACCACCCAACGGGCTAAGGACCGAGCGCATCGTGCCTCCCGCCACAAGTCGCCGAAAACCACTGAGAGTGATACCGATTCACGTCAACCCTATACATGGCCTCGCGTGAGGGACCGATATTCCTCTTCGTCCTCTGATGATTCCCCTGGCCGCCTGGTGATAGACCTCTCACCTAGTGACAGTCAAGCTATATCGGCCCCCAGCATTAATACAACCGACCGCCAAGCTGACGCCCCGTCGGGTACTGCTTTGTCTACACCATCTCGTCGGCCCGATAGGCCTTCTGGGGATTCCGACCCTGTCGGTCCCCCCCGTGATCTACAATCTAAACGGTCTTCCGCTCGCGCCCGTCACAGAGGCCGTGATTCGGATTCCGATGCCTCCGCACCTGGCGCAGCAGCACTTGTTGGTGTCAGGGACCAGGACATGGGCTCCCCTCCCGGCCCCACTTCTCTGAATCCACCGTCACCACCAACTAAGGAGAAAATCCCTCCTATCGCTGTTTACAATCCCACGAAATACATTAAACTGAACACTGAACTGCGACGCCTTATTGTGGGAAAACTGTGAGTCATATAGCAGAACGACCACGTCAAGTACCTGCTTGACACCATAGAGGATTATCTCCAAGTCCTCAACTTTGTGAAATCCATGGCTGTGGACTACTACACCCATCATGCTTCTGGCGACAGACGAACAAAAATCGTCATCAAAGACCTTCCTTGCGGAGTTACAGAAACAGACGTCAGGGATGAATTACTCCATCTCAAGTTCCTGGACCTTTTGGTCCATCAATACAGGGACTCTGAGACCCAGAAATTAATCCCTATGCCCATCCATGCTGTTTCCCTTATTAGATGAGAGGACGCCCAATGCATTTACCAAACCAGATATCTCCTGTTCAGCAAGGTGCGTATTGACTCATATGAAGGCAGCAACGGCACCGCTATCTGCCGTAGGTGTCAACGTTCGCGCCACACTGGCAATTACTATTCACTGCCGTTTCGGTGTATCAAGTGTGCTCGTTCACATTCGTCAGAGGACTGCAAACTCCCAGCCTCAGAAATACCCACATGTGCCCGCTGTTTGGGCGCCTCTCACGATCCCCACCATCTGGCTGCCTGGAAGCGTTGTCCTATATACCAGAAGGCTATAAAGTCTCCCCACCCTCCACGAAGAAAACCAAGAACTAATCGATCACCCCCGCCAACACGGGACTGCACCCATTTTCCCGTCTTACACAGTAAACCCAACGAGCATCCCACAACTGATTCTCAGGAGCCTGACGCTTCTGCGACACAGGAGCTCCCTCCATCTCCATCACCTATGACCACATTCGCTGCTGCAGCTCACTCTCCTCCTGTTCATCCGCATTTGTGACGCATACCAACGCCCACCAACCTGATTGACTGTCTGCGGCCTCCTCCTGCCCACCAGCTGAAGTACCACAACCTTCCATTGCGGCGCCTTCTCCATCAGCCACCAGGCTCACCCCTGCCCATAGCAAGGTCAACAGCCCACCTGGGATGTTCCTCCAGTGGTGGGCACAGATACTTCTGTCTGGAATGACATGCAAAAGATGATCCAGGTCATCTCTCTGTTCACGTAGCCCCACGGCGGGGGTGTTATTTGTGTAACAGCTCAAAAGACCCGTCGGTTGGAGGACAGGCTCACGAAGTTCATCACCATTGTTGAAGGGCTGAGCCAGAGTGTGTTATAAAGGCGAATCGGCCACCACACAACCGTCAGCCCCCTTAGGATCTAGTTGTCTGTATTTTTAATGCTTAATGCCTTAAAGGTTGAAGACAGAACTGAATGCTTTCCCCTACGACCACCATGTGGACATTTTACTTGTCTCAGAGACCCACCTGAAAACCACCATCGATTTTCGCCTCCACAACTCGGTTTGCTATCACACTGACTCCATCGCCGATGTGGGGGTATGGCAGTGTTTCTGAATAAGTCACTCATACATAATCATGAGGTTCTCGTACCACTCGAACATATAGTGGCTACGGCAGTCACTATTTGTACCTGCCTTGGTGCTATAACTTTTGCTATGGCGTATTTGAGCCCTAACGTACCACTTCTTGGAGCTGATCTCTGTACCTCGACATCATTTGACAAACTCATTGTTGGGGCAGATCTCAACGCCAAGAATCTACCTTGACACTCTCTCGTTGCTAATGCCAAGGGCAGACACCTCCTTGCAACAGAGGCGTGTGACGAAGGGATCTCCAGACGTACGTATCTCCTATTTATTTTACACAAGTACCACATGCTATGGCTCTTGCGTACCGTTTTGGAAGTTCTGACTCTTGAATTCCTTCGTTATAACACAGTTCATCCACGTTTATTTGTTGTTTTCATTTCTGTGAGAGATCTATGAGGCATCTTGCCTGCTCTCACTATTCATCATATTTACTTGCAATGGTAATATTTTTTCACCAAATAACTCATATTCTATAACCAATTCATAGTATGACAATTGCCGAGACTATAGAAGAACAGATACGTCAAAGATCGGACGGACAGTTCATAAGTTTGTGAAAGAAGAAAAATGGGTCTCGAAGGAGGTTTGATCAAAGGTTTCCCTCCTTGAAGTCCCACATCGTGACCAGACACCCACGACGCCAAATTCTTCCAAGTCGCTCGTTGTTGCACATCTTGAGTTAGGACTGCTTCTATTTTGCTTCTTTTTTCAAATGTAACTACAACTTCTTCTCGTTTGCACACTTTATCTGCGTTCAGTTTTTAGGGGACTATCCACTGGGCCGTTTTACTTCTAAATCTAAGGGCGATGCGATGGGGAGTTCCCCTTGTGAGTAATACACATGGCATGTAATACTTCAATCGATATTCACTACAGAATATAACGCCCTCTTGGTTTCCAAGACTGCCTCTCGTCTGGGGCGTGTACACCACGTTATGTCTTCAGTGAAGTCCCAACCACACCATTATCCCCAGCTGTGATCAACCAACTTTATCAGACTCTTGACCAGACGAAGATTTTTAAAGGACAAGGTAAAACTGAAAACGCCCTTCCTCGTTTTCGCATCTAGTGGCATCAGTAGCTTTTATTTGAGTTTTTGCTTACGCATTACATTTGCAACATTTCTGGTATTTGACACTGTATTCGGCGAAAAATCATAAAACGTTTTCGTAAACGAAGTGAAATAATTCCAACTTGGCGATGGGGAGCATTGGCACATTTATACAGGGTTAGTTCAGCCCACATGGCAACCTCCCCGCTGTTTTTCTGTAAGTAAGATTATTAACTTTGACGGATAGAGACAGAAAACATTTCAAAGAGAAATATGGATGTTCTGCATAAAACGCTTATCTCTAAAAACAGGTGGCCGTGGTCAAGCTAAATCACATTATAGCACTTCTCAAATACAGAGCAGAAAGAAAGTAGGCATTCCTTAGAATATAAGGATGAAGAGGTTGTGTCTGTTAGGTGTCTTAAACCATTTTCTCACAGTAATCCAGGTAATGAACGGATTCAGTGCAGAAGCTGGAAGCATTGCGCACTTTGGTCATATATTAAAAATGAAGTGAAAGGAATTTTTTGTGAATATCTGAACATTTAGACATTCAGGCGAAGGGCATACTTTTCTGTCCAACTGTTATTTTAATATTGTTCACACAATTTATGATTGTAGGTTTTATTTTAAGCTGCAGGGAGCTGCATTAAAATAAATTATGAGCGTTGAAGTCGATACATTTTCAATTAAATAATCAACGTTAAGTGTTAAATGATATGGACTGATTTGGCACAGCTGCTGGGCCAACATACCCAGTGGGTGGAGAAGTTTGGACCAGGTGGTATTACTGTATGACGAACAGTCAAACCCCTCTCCAACTTAGTTATAAAAGTGCTACTAATATATCTACATGGATACTCTGCAAATCACACTTAAGTGCCCGGCTGAAGGTTCATCTAACCACCTTCACAATAATTCTCCATTATTCCGCTCTCGAACAGCGCCCGGAAGAAACGAAGACCTAAATCTTTCCGTGCGAGTTCTGATTTCCCTTATTTTATGATGATGATACTTCCTCCCTAATAGGTCGGCGTCAACATAATATTTTCGTATTCTGGGGAGGATATTGGTGATTGAAATTTCCTTAGAAGATCCCGTCTCAATGACAGAGACCTTTGTTTTAATGATGCCCACCGCAAATCCTGTATCATGTCCGTGACACTCTCTACCCTATTTCTCGATAATGCTGCTCTTGTTTGAACTTTGTCGATGTTCTTCGATAATCCTGTCTGGTTAGGATCCCACACCATGCAACATTACTCGAAAATAGGACAGACAAGCGCAGTGTAGGCAGTTCCTTTAGTAGATGTGTGTCATCGAAGTGTTCTACCAATAAATCGCAGTCCTTGGTTCGCCTTCCCCACAACAATTTGTATGTGTTCCTTGCAGTTTAATTTGTTCTTAGTTGTAATTGCTAGGTATTTAGTTGAATTTACGGCTTTTAAATCTGACCGAATTTTAATAGATTCCCTTTAGCACTCATGTGGATGACCTTGAACTTTTCATTATTTAGGGTCAATTGCCAATTTTCGCACCATACAGACATCTTTTCTTAATCGTTTTGCAATTTTTTTTATGTTTTATTGACTTTACTAGACGGTACACGACGGCATCAGCTGCAAACAACCTAAGATGGCTGTTCAGATTGTCTCCTAAATCATTCACATCGATAAGGAACAGTAGAAGCCCTATAACACTACCTCTGGGAGCGTCAGAAAGCACTACTGGTTTACTCGATGACTTTCTGTCGATTAATACGAACTGTGACCTCTCTGACAGCAGATTACGAAGCCAGTCACATAACTGAGGCGTAAGGACGCAAATTTATTACAAGCCGCTTGTGAGGCACAGAGTCAAAAGCCTTCGGGAAATCTAGAAATACGGAATCAATTTGACATCCCATTTCAATAGCACTCAACGCTTCACGTGAGCAAAGAGCTAGGTGTGTTTAACAAGACTGATGTTTCCTAAATCCGTGTTGACTGTGTGTCAATAGATCATTGCCTTCGAGGTAATGGTGTATTGAGGAATAGTCAACACGGATGGTCACCCTTCATAATGTTTGAAAACAATATATGTTCCAAAATCCTACAGCGTATCGACGTAAGTGATTTGGGCCTGTAATATACTGGATAACTCCTATTGCTTTTCTTGAATATTGGTGGGACCTGTGCAACTTTGCAGTCTTTGGGTACTGATCTTTCGTCGATCGAACCGTTGTATATGATTGTTAGGTATGGAGATATCGCATCATAATAGTCTGAAAGGAACCTAATTGATGTACAGTCTGTACCGGTTAACTTGCTATTACTAAGTGATTTAAGTTGCTTCACTACTCCGAGGATATCTACTTCTATGTTACTCATGTTGGTACCTGTTCTTGATTCGAATTATAGAATATTTACTTTGTCTTCTTTTGTGACAGCATTTCTGAAAGCTAGGTTTAGTAACTCACCTTTATCAACACCGTCATCGATAGTATTTCCATTGCTATCGGGTAGAGAAGACATTGATATTGTCTTTCCTCTAGCATATTTTACATAGGACCAGAATCTCTTTTTGGATTTTCTCCCAGGCTTCGAGATAAAGTTTCGTTGTGGAAACTATTGTAAGCATCTCGCATTGAAGTCCATTCTAAATTACGAGCCTCCGTATAAGATTGCCAATCTCGGGGAGTTGGCGTTCGTTGTTTCTGCAACAGTGTTCTGACCTGTTTTGTGTACCAAGAGGGATCAATTCCCGTCTTTTTTTAATTTAGTTGGTATAAATCTCTTACTTTCTGTCGATGCTATTTCTTTGAATTCAAGCCACATCTGGTCTAAACTTACATTGTTAACTTTGAAGACGAGGAGACTGTCTCTCAGGAAGACTCCAAGCGAATTATTATCGGCTTTTTTGATCAGCTCTATTTTCGTTCATGTTTTGAGGATTTGTGAGTTACAATATTTAATCTCACTACGACAACCCTGTGTTCACTAATCCCTGCATCCGTTTTGACTCTCGTTATTAGCTCAGGATTATTTGTTGACAAGGGGTCAAGTGTGTTTTCACAACTGTTTACGATTCGAGTGGGAGTATGAATTAACTGCTCGAAATAATTTTCAGAGATTGCGCTTAGAACAGTTGTGGATGATGTTTTATGCGTGCCTTCGGATTTAAACATGTATTTTTGGCAAACAGATCGAGGGGAAATTGCAAGTCACCAGTAACTATGATTGTATGAGATAAGCACATGTTTAAAATTAGACTTAAGTTTTCATTGAAGCTTTCACCAACTGCATCATCTGAGTTGGGAGGTCGGCAAAGCGATGATATTACTATTTTTATCCAGTTCCCAAGAGTGACTCTACCCGTACTAACTATTTACTACCCTTCATGAGCACCTTTACGTTACTCGCAAAAATTTCGGCTTAGTTTATCTCCGGCTTTAGCCAGCTTTCAGTGCCTGTAACGATTTGAGCATCAGTACTTTCTTTTAGCTTTTGGAGCTCTGGTGCTTTTCCAGCATAGTTACGACAGTTTACAACTGTTCACAGGCGGTTCCTAGGTCTACGTTCTTCCTGGGTTGTATCTGTGCCTTTTGAGACAGCAACTATTTTGTGTTTCTCGAGACCCTCTAATCAAAAAATAAATAAATAAATAAAAATAAAAATAAAAAATAAGAAAACAGTCCTGATCTGTTCATCGGAACCCGAAACCTACCCACCCAATGGCGTAAGTCGAGGAATCTGCAGCCTGCACGGTCGCAAAACCACTGATTCAGATCGTCCGCTCGGCTCTGTAACACAGGTCCGCAATCAATTCTGTCGACTATGCAGCAAATGGTGAGCTCTGCTGTCATCTCGCAAGCAAGACTGACAGTCTTTACCGCTTCTCATAGCCGCTCGAAACAAGAGAGAATATCTTCTAATCCAAAGTGACACACGTCATAGGTACCGACGTGATCAGCCACCTGCAGTTGGCTGCACCCTGTGCTGTTCAAGGCATCCAGCATGACTCCACACGGTATGCACACAGAAAGGATATTGGCTTTTTTCCTCTTCTTCACAGCCATGTTCCTAAGAGGCCCCGTAACGCACGTAACATTGGAGCTCCAAACTACCAATAATCCTAGTGATGGGAACAATCGAATGAAAACAGACGATTCATTCTGTTGTTGGAAAACGATTGACTCATTCGGCTGTAGTTATATACAGCGGTTGAATTATTCAATAATTCTTTCGAGTGAAACCATTCTGTTAGCAACCGAGCGAAAACAATCGTTCAGTTGGTCGGATAACTCATTCATTCTTCAGAATGAAACTAGTATTTGGGAGGAATTCAATAATAACAATCGTGTCATTCGGTTGAATTATTGTTTATTTATTTTTTTCGGGAGAAAGCTGTCATTGAGAGCAACTGAATGAAAAGATTCGATACCGTTCTAGTTTTTCATATTGATTGAATTATTCATTCTTTCTTTTCAAGTGAAAACATTCAGTAGTTTTTCTGTCGGTTGACCCATGTACTCATTTTTTTTAAAGTGAAACCGTTCTTCAGTGTTTTAGCTGACAGAGCTATTCATTAATTCTCCTGAGTGAAACCAGCCTGGAATACTTCAATTAGCTGAACTGAAGCAGTGCTACATTATACTGATGGAGGGTGGTCCTAAGTGAAGGCGTGTCCGAAGGTTATGCCATAGTTAACACAAAAAGCAGTACATATGTTCTTTTAATTATGAACTAAATGGAGTAATTTTCCTTTTCAACATTTAAAACTGATTCATATACTGTTGTGGATTAAGTTGTTCCTGGTGCCATTAACGCGTAGCTAATTAACCTGACTTATCACTGGGGTAGGCCTGCCATCATTTAAATTACCGATCCCAGACAAAAACATCGAAAGCCCCGGACATGTGGATCGAATCGGATTATTTTTCCGGACACAAACTGTCTGTTGGCCAGCGGCCACGATGTTCCTCAGGGAACGGGGATATCAGGGGGGATGTTTCATCGCCTGCATTTCGGTGCTAATAATGCCAGCGGGTGCGACCCTCCTACTGATCAACAGATATAAGTTACACATGAGAGTAACAAGGATTTGCAAGGTGCATTATAGAGACGTTCATATTCGGACGTAGTGCTAAACTATGGAAACGAAAATTGATGTAAGTGAAATCAGTTTTATGCAGTGCAATGAGTAGAAGGCAACTGACATTCAAGACATTCAGCAGACTGGCGGGCGGGGCGGTGGTCGGGGTGTATGTGATGGCTCATTGTCGGCGGCTTCCCGTTGCCTCAGTAAAGAAGTATGGAAAATGCAGGGTGTTCCAAAATTTTCTTTAAAACTCTGTTCGTACATATTTCAGAAATGGAGATAGGCAGAAAAAAAATCGTGCAAATGGCTCTGAGCACAATGGAACTTAACTTCGGAGGTCATCAGTCCCCTAGAACTTAGAACTACTTAAACCTAACTAATCTAAGGACTTTACACACATCCATGCCCGAGGCAGGATTCGAAGCTGCGACCGTAGCGGTTCCAGACTGTAGCGCCTAGAACCGCTCGGCCACCCCGGCCGGCGAGATAGGCAGAAAACTGCGGTTTGCGGCATAAGGTTCATATACCCCTAGGGTTCTAGTAGAACTTAACAGAGTTTCGTGTGTTAAAGTGACCATATTTTCTAGAACGAAATACAGGATACATAGAAATTTTGATATTACAAAAAGTCTGAATTGAACTCAATAAATACAAACTATCACTTTAATTTGTTACAAAAAGTATCTTCTAAGACGAAGGAGGATATATTTATCAGTGGTTTTATTTTTCTTCAGCGTATCTGTATTCTTCAACAGCCTTATGAAAACGTTCAACTCAAGTTTCATAATAATTCACTCTGGTCACTAACATTGCTTTCGTAGTTTCTGCAACAAACTGTGTTTTGTCACTGCTGCATATATTACTGACTAGGGAAAATTTCCTTTCAGTAACAGCATACCGATACAGGTGAAATGATCATACAATTCGGGATAAATCGTTTCAAAATTGTTAAATGCGGGACAAATATGTGTCCCGAATTAATTCTCAGAAAATTCTAGACAGAGTTAGAAAAATCGTGACTGTCAAGGTAAAGGGGGTGGATGGGGGAAACGGATGGTCACCGTAAATGCGTGCGACGTCTGTAGCACATAGGTTATCTAAGCGATATTCCAGTTCCATGTCCGGCCTAGGATGTCCTCGTTAAAGTGTGCTATTGCTGCTCTGAGGCAAGCTCACAGTTCGTACACCGAGCGAGATGGCACAGTGGCTAGCACACTGGACTCGCATTCAGGAGGACAACGGTTCAAACACGCGTTCTACCATCCCGATTTAGGTTTTCCGTGAATTCCCTAAATAGCTTCAGGAAAATGCCGGGATGGTTGCTTTGAAAGGGCACGGCCGACTTCCCTATCCTTCCCTAATCCGATGGGACCGATGATCTTGCTGTTTGTTCCGCTTCCCCGAAGCAATCGAGAGTTCGTGCAAGTCCTGCCCAAAGAAAGAAATGTAATGGTGTTCCGCAGGTCCTAGGTGTCAGGTATGATCCGTACAAACAATTCCATACACTGTGCAAACTGCTGGATTGTGGTCAGTCAATATCTAACACGGGAAAATAAGAAAGAAAAAAACAGCTTTAGGTGTGTGTGAACATTATGTCACAAGCCGGACGTTTATACCTACTCCCATTTCTAAAGCATACGTGATCTAAGTTGTAAAGACAGTTTTGGAACAAACGTTTGCGCATAGGAGAGCGGCCAAGCGTGCTTGCCACTAAGTTTTTAATAGACTAAATCGAAGAAATTATCTACAGTTAGATCCTCCTTTAACGAATTTTAACTAAAGTTTACTACAATCTATTTCCAACCAGTCGGATTTCCACAGGCACGAAAAAAGGTCGAGGTTTAGCCCGGACAATTGTATAAAAATCCCTCTAGCACGCCTCTGTACGCCATCAAAACTAGAACCCATGCGGGAAGTCTAGACGTATTGCAGATCTAGTTAGCAGTGCGAAGGTGAGAGCAATGGTTTCCCTAAGGATATGTGAAGAAGAAAGAAACCTTGCCTCGTTTCAGCGACAGTTTGCATTCCGTTTTGTAGATAATGTGTGATGATGTCCACAAATGCAAAATAATTTGAACATTTAGCCATTTATTTGTGTAGAAGATAAATATTTTGTACAGAAAACTACATCACCAGCTACATAGGTACGCCCCACATCTTCAGTTTTACAGGTAGTGTCATAGCAATTAAAAATTCACAAGCTCAAATTTTCATTACTATATGTATGACGTTACGAATCTTTCTTTCTTCCTTTCTTTCCTTCGCTTACACCACAGTCCCGCAGCGATCGCTGGGTCGGCGTGGTTACAACGGATTTGGCAATGTTAGTGTTAGGGATGGCAGGATGCCCTTGCTGCTGCCACCCCATAGCCCCCAGGACGGAATCAGTGTACCCCAACTGTCTGCATCTAGTGTAAATCGTGAAATAATGCGGATGTGTTTCAAATGTCTGCGACGCGTGTAAATGAGGTGGAACGTGGGAACCATCCCGGTATTCACCTAACGTGATGTGGAAAACCGCCTAAAAACCACATCCACGCTGGCCAGTACACCGGCCCTCGTCGTTAATCCGCCGGGCGGATTCGATCCGGAGCCGGCGCGCCTGTCCGAGTCCAGGAAGCAGCGCGTTAGCGCTCCCGGCTACCCTGGCTGGTCAACGTTACGAACTTTTATTATTTAATATTTATTGGTACCTTCTAAAACAGTGTTATATTAAAAAGTTTTCCCATTTACATAGTTATTTTCTGCTTTTTAGCCTTCTGTGTGTGATATTTTTAGTTGATTTAAAATATTTTGATGAGATTACATGAGATTATATGGCAAACTTCAGATTTATTTTAATTTCTCTTCAAATAATTCAGCCAATATATCGCTTCCTCATAGGCGTATATCGCGAGAAGACCGCGAATGTAAAAACTAGAGAGAACAGAGTTGACAGGGAAGTTTACCAGCGATCGTTCTTAAGAAGTGCGAAACATTCGCGACTGGAACAAGAAAACAGGGAAATGGCAATGGTACACCAGTAACACTCTCCGTCACACACCAGAAATGAAAGCGAATTAATCCATTTCTGAGTTAAGTTGAAAGTTTCAAGTCCTTAGCTGATTGGGAAGTTAGTTTACAATCAATTGCAAAATTTTTACGGAACAGAGAGACAGACCGAAAATCAAAATACCCTCTACCGCACACCAGACTCGAAAGCGAATGAGTATTACAATATCATACAGTTCTGAGCTATATTGAAAGTTTCAGTTGTCTAGCTTATAGGGAAACTAGTTTAAAATCAACTGCAAAATTTGTACCGAAAAAAACAGACAACATCGACGTAATAAAACCGCGTTAAAAGTGATTGTTCGCTTATATATACACAAATTTATAGATCAACGGCAGATATTATACTTTTAAAACCAACCAAAAATTGATATTTAATGCCACTGATACGAAAATTCGTATTACAATAAGTAAATACATACTTTGAATGTGCTTTATTTTTATAAATACACTTTTTATTCAAATCTCTTTGAAATAAGGTACTTTAGTTGACACTAAAAAGTTGTCAGCCTTAGTCATGTTCCATGTATAGCCGAAAACTCTGGAAAGTGTGTAAATAAAATCACTCAAACCCGATGAGTATGTGAAAACATTTATATAGCTGGCAAGGCCGCTGAGACTTGTTTCATTCAGTTGTTTCATTCGACTGACAAAAAAAAAAAAAAAAAAAAAAAAAACAGACTGAACTAAAAAACAATCGATTGATCTATCGTTTGTATAAACAGTCGATTGTCTCATCACTAAATAATCTCACCCTCTGTGATTTCCCGGATCTTGAGAGGTTTCCTCTTGAACGGGACAAGCGACTGCATCTGGCTGAGGGACACTGTCAGCCACAGACAAGTAACCGAACCTTTTCGTCAACTAACCGGGGAGGCTTTTCGTTCGGCCAGGCGGGGAGTCTTCCGCAGCCTGACACGACACGAGGCGATCTCCCACTCGACCACGGGTGTGGGGTCAACCTCAATGTAAGCACTAACTGGGTTGGCCATTGGTGTGGACTGGTCGTCGCACTCGTGGGTCGTGCTGTCTGTCCGTTGGATACCCGAGGCCAGCCCACAACAGTGATACCCTCCACAGCTGAGAGCAAAGTGTAAACAACTCAGCTCGCATCATCACGCAGCAATGACAGTCTCTACCCATACTAAAGATCGTGGAAAACTACATTACACAAAAGCAGACGGCTGTCGACACGCTCTACAGAACTCTACTGCAGACTCTGACGGAAACGCAAGAAGTGTGTCTGATAAATTAGATTAACACGCAGAGATTCAAAAAGTAAACTACTGTAGCACACACGTGAGACCAACACTATTCGCTCATGATTAGGGACTTGTAATATGTCACGAAATCGGTTTACTTTCCAACACAAACGAGAACGCGAGAACTGTGTGTATTAGGTGTTAAATTAACACGCAAAAATTCAAAAACTAAACTGCTAAAGAAGACGGATGAAACTATATAATTCGCTCCTTGTTAGGAACTCTTTAAATGCCGCAAAATCGGTTACTTCCCTGTTGCTGTTTGTGTCTCGGCCGGCGGCTGCTGCCTGAAATAATGTACGAATGTCTCCTCATAAAAAGATGGAAGGGCACGTTTAAAATACAACTTGCAAAAATCAGGAGCTACCTGCAATAAATTATACAGTCAAAATTTATCGAGATGTTTCCCTGAAACTTCTAGGAATGTATGTGCTACGTAAAGCAGACTAAGTGATCGGTGCCTTCCCAATGATTCCTCCAAGATCAACCTGATGTCATCAGACAGAAACCTGATTTTTCTTCTGTCTATAAATTCCATCACTTATGAAAGTACCACCATCTGACAGTTATCAAAAGTCATAAATATATGATAGTGGAAGAAGCACTTAAGGGATTTCAATAATTAAAAAAAAGATTACTTAGATGGGTCAATGGGACAGGAATTTATTGAAATTTTACAGATATTACACTTATTATGTGATGGAGTTAGTTTCTTTCTTAACTCCGAATTGATGTCGAGAATTTCTCCCGCAGTGATGAAATGGAAAGATGGCGTGCCGCCTCTGGCTATGAGAAGAGTGAAAGAATGGTTGTACCGAACTATATATCAACTGCATCGAAGGCATTATGCTCTCGACCAAAAACTAACTACACTCCTGGAAATGGAAAAAAGAACACATTGACACCGGTGTGTCAGACCCACCATACTTGCTCCGGACACTGCGAGAGGGCTGTACAAGCAATGATCACACGCACGGCACAGCGGACACACCAGGAACCGCGGTGTTGGCCGTCGAATGGCGCTAGCTGCGCAGCATTTGTGCACCGCCGCCGTCAGTGTCAGCCAGTTTGCCGTGGCATACGGAGCTCCATCGCAGTCTTTAACACTGGTAGCATGCCGCGACAGCGTGGACGTGAACCGTATGTGCAGTTGACGGACTTTGAGCGAGGGCGTATAGTGGGCATGCGGGAGGCCGGGTGGACGTACCGCCGAATTGCTCAACACGTGGGGCGTGAGGTCTCCACAGTACATCGATGTTGTCGCCAGTGGTCGGCGGAAGGTGCACGTGCCCGTCGACCTGGGACCGGACCGCAGCGACGCACGGATGCACGCCAAGACCGTAGGATCCTACGCAGTGCCGTAGGGGACCGCACCGCCACTTCCCAGCAAATTAGGGACACTGTTGCTCCTGGGGTATCGGCGAGGACCATTCGCAACCGTCTCCATGAAGCTGGGCTACGGTCCCGCACACCGTTAGGCCGTCTTCCGCTCACGCCCCAACATCGTGCAGCCCGCCTCCAGTGGTGTCGCGACAGGCGTGAATGGAGGGACGAATGGAGACGTGTCGTCTTCAGCGATGAGAGTCGCTTCTGCCTTGGTGCCAATGATGGTCGTATGCGTGTTTGGCGCCGTGCAGGTGAGCGCCACAATCAGGACTGCATACGACCGAGGCACACAGGGCCAACACCCGGCATCATGGTGTGGGGAGCGATCTCCTACACTGGCCGTACACCACTGGTGATCGTCGAGGGGACACTGAATAGTGCACGGTACATCCAAACCGTCATCGAACCCATCGTTCTACCATTCCTAGACCGGCAAGGGAACTTGCTGTTCCAACAGGACAATGCACGTCCGCATGTATCCCGTGCCACCCAACGTGCTCTAGAAGGTGTAAGTCAACTACCCTGGCCAGCAAGATCTCCGGATCTGTCCCCCATTGAGCATGTTTGGGACTGGATGAAGCGTCGTCTCACGCTGTCTGCACGTCCAGCACGAACGCTGGTCCAACTGCGGCGCCAGGTGGAAATGGCATGGCAAGCCGTTCCACAGGACTACATCCAGCATCTCTACGATCGTCTCCATGGGAGAATAGCAGCCTGCATTGCTGCGAAAGGTGGATATACACTGTACTAGTGCCGACATTGTGCATGCTCTGTTGCCTGTGTCTATGTGCCTGTGGTTTTGTCAGTGTGATCATGTGATGTATCTGACCCCAGGAATGTGTCAATAAAGTTTCCCCTTCCTGGGACAATGAATTCACGGTGTTCTTATTTCAATTTCCAGGAGTGTATATTTTTCCTCCTAGGTGTCATATAGTATCAAGAGAGAGGGCTTGAACTTCAAACATACCTTTCAAGGTGGCACTATTGTAACAGTTAGTGAGAATATAATCATCGGTAAACGATCAGTTATTGTGTAATTATTACACATCATTCTTTTAAAAAAGTAATTTATGTGCTTAGTTGTTCCGAACACATACTATCACAATTTATAAGAATTATAATGGCTCTAAATCCGATGTATGAGGTTTAATCTTCAGGCGCTAGCAGAATTGAAGAAGTCTCCATATGTAGAGCATTAATGAGCGTCATTATGGTTGTTCTGTAAACATAACTGACAGGATACAGAAGTACGTTCATAAACCCGTTCACCCGCCAGGGAGCTCCAACCAGAACTGCGCCATAGGCTGCTCTTTACGTTTCTCTGCAGTTTACCCATTTGAAGTTAATACCGATAGAAAATTCACAGAGCAACGTATCATATCAAGACGAATAATAACTCGTAATGTGGTAAATGTCAGAGTGAGTTACTGAGGGTTTAGTTATGTATCTCGACCCCGAGTTGTGGAGAAGCCACTAAAGTAAGAACCTACGACCTTCTGGCGAGTAACATTCACCCCTCTTTTCAATTTACTTGCCTCGAGGCCTGTCGTAAAAAATACAGTTTCAGCTCTCACCGCCAAGTGTATATTGCATTCTCCAAGAGCCCCTTGCAAGATATATCAGCATATGAAGGCGAACAGACCAGCGATCGGTTCACCTTCTGGTTGATTCTAAAAACGTGGCATGGTCTTATCTGAGAACAATAGGGGTATTATGCAGCGTAGAATAGAAAATACAGGAGTAGTAAGAAATGTTTTAGGAGCTGGTAGTATAGAGTAATTCAAATAAAAAATTCAACGTAACATGTGACTGGTTTTTTATTGGCGTTAAATATGTTGTTGATAACGGAGATAATATTTCATTTGGCATGTTGGTACTCCAGTTTCAAGAGGTTTAGTTAGTGACTGTCATTTTTGTCTCAATGCTTGAGATGTAAAGATTTGCTTGAATTTACAAACTGAATTTTAGAACTGTGACTAGGAGCTGTTGGCCACTTCCACTGTAACCGTCGAACACGACGCAAGTTTTTAAAAATGCTCGGTCTACCAATATGGTATTTGTATAGGGGTTTTGTAATGGTAGAGAGTTCAGTAGACGACTTTCTAATAGAAGACTACCAGGTTCAAGAGTGTTTACTAGTTATTTCACAAAACTACGCGAAACTGGTACAATGGCCGATGGTCATATCTCATCTGAAGGTGGTTATCAACAGAGCGTCTGTGAAGTGCAAGACAGTGCTCTGTAGACAGTCACTCAACAAGTATACGCAGAATGTCCATAAGTAAATAAGAATACGGCAGACATTACGTTCCAATGGCTCTGAGCACTATGGGACTTAACTGCTGAGGTCATCAGTCCCCTAGAACTTAGAACTACTTAAACCTAACTAACCTAAAGACATCACACACATCCATGACCGAGGTAGGATTAGAACCTGCGACCGTAGCGGTCGTGCCGCTCCAGACTGAAGAGTCTAGAACCGCTCGGCCACTCCGGTTCCTGTCATTATCATTTACAGTGGATTCAATGCCTTCGAGAAGGTGACGAACGTAATCTATTGGAATATTGTTATTAGCTTATTGCAAATCGTCGAGAAATCACATAAACCTGTTTATTAATAACGCCACTTTTGGTCGTAACGGAATAAACAAAACTCGTAGCTCGCAAAAACGGTCCGACGAAAACTTATATGCCTTTATGGAGACAGCTTTGAGAAATCTCGGTAAGGCTGTCGCGTGAGATGTTAGACAATCAGTTGAGTGGGCCTTTACTGTTATCGCAACGTCTTAAATGAATTTCCAGCATTATAGGAAGAGGTTCTCTCGGCTACAAGGATGGGTATGTTCTCCCAGAAAGGCAAGGACGCTGCACTTTCTAGTCGCCACGCGACACAGCACCTAAATCGAACATCTCTCCGAAGGTGGATCGGCAAAAAGCGTCACGTCCTTGGCCACCAAGCTCTCGGGACTCCAACTCCATTCGACTTTTGCTTATGGGGATGGTTCAAAGACGTAGTAGACAAAAAGAAGTGAACACAAGAGACAATTACAAAAAAGACCGTCAAGACGCCCTTACGTGGTGTTACCAAATGTAGAAAGTACCTTAAAGTTAAAGGTGATGTTTATGAAAATGAATTTTGACTTAATCATTTGTCTATGCTAACAACTTCAGCGAGTATTTGTGTTAAATTCTAAGAGCTGTAGCTCTGCAGCCAATAAAAATTGCAAACATCATGAATACTTTATTCGACTTTGTCTGTACTAAGACCTTCAAAAGCATTTAGAGGAGATCCGGGCAAAGTGGTCATGACGGACAAGGCGGCCATTGGGTTTTCTCGGGGATACAAGGTGCTGACATGACGCGAGAAATGGTTTAACGCACTACCCCTGGAGGGCCGAGTCACACCATGTACTCTAACGTGTTTGCTCCTCGAAGTTATAATTAATATTTTCGTGGATTTTAGTCATCCTGATGTAAGGTAAGTGATCAGTTTGTATATTTATTGTGGAGAGGAATATGACTTCTCTTTTCAATGAAACTGTGTTGAAAGTGTCATATCGTGACTTCATAATCCTAGTTACTGAAATTACGGCGATGCT
Organism: Schistocerca piceifrons; assembly: GCF_021461385.2. Classification (NCBI taxonomy): domain Eukaryota; kingdom Metazoa; phylum Arthropoda; class Insecta; order Orthoptera; family Acrididae; genus Schistocerca; species Schistocerca piceifrons. The sequence goes on from NC_060139.1 coordinate 378,767,428, forward strand.
ATTAGAGGGTATGCGGGCAAAGTGGTCGTGTCGACGGTGATTTATGGCCACTTTTCTCCTCCTGCTCCCTCTCCACTCCCCCCCCCCCCCCCCCCGAAGGCACTGATTGTATAGGAGGAGAACGTTACTTACAGGAAGTCCTTACAGAGTGGCCTAGAAACGGGAAATAAAGAAAAGAAAAAGAAAACAAAAAGAAGGAAGAACGGAAGGCAGTCGAAGAGAAGAACGTCGGAAAAAACGAGAGTGCAAAGTGCAGGAAACCCAACCCTAGAGGCGCTCTTTTTAACGACAACGATGAAAACAGACAGTGCATGTACTGTGAAGAAAAATTTTCAAATTCAAGGACAGAAGAGCAATGGAGTTAGCGCCAGTTGAGTTCTCTCTGGGTCCACGAACACTGAACAGAAGATGAGGAACGTAGTTTGATTTTTATTTGTGGAAAAATGGAGATAATTTAATTCTAATCATGTTTTACAATAACGTATGTTTTGTTCTTCGTTCAATCAGTTTTTTATTAATTATTTTCGAGTTTCAAACGAAGCATCGGGTAAGGTGGTCATTTTGCCACTTTGTGGAAACTGAAAATTGTTTAAAGTACTTAATTTGCTTTTAAGATAGTTAAACTACTCGATATTTTACTTAAGTAGTTGCAGATTATAATCACTCATTTGTATGCTTTTCGATCTGTTTCTACTCAGCTTAAAAAATGGGAATTGCTTAGCCTGATCATTTTGCCCAGTTGTCCCCTACTATTCGCCCTAAAACACCTTATATTGCTGCAATAAATTCAATCCAATATGAGACACATTGTCACTTAAAGCTATTAAGAATAATAAAAAGCAATTTTAGATTTTGTTGTTACGTTTAAATCGGACTGATTAGCTTCCGCATAGAAAAATAATGGGTCACAGAATACTTCAATCTGATCCGATTTGGATAAAACAAGATTTTCTTAAAAAAAAAGATATAAAATGCAATGGCGCTGTATTTCGTCGTCCGTATTGGATAAATTAAGAAAGCTGTATCACCAAAGTAGCGTAATGAATGGCCTGGAAAACGTGGTAATGCAGACAGCCGACACCGCCTTCCGTAGATTTGGGTACACTGTGTCCAACATAGCAGTACGCACACTGTTATTTATCAAATGACTCTTTTGAAGGCGATGCATCAATAATGGTGTCCCACGTTTTCCGGAGAGTCAACGTACCGACCAGATTCACACTTTTTGACGCTGAGGTTAATATAATCCTCACAACACACCACATCAAGATATAGGGACATCCTTGGAAGTGTCTCGTCTCAGTAACGTGTATTCAGTTTACGCCAAGTAATCACAGCAGGAAACAATCCCAAAACACATTGAAACATTGAAGTTTAAAATGACTCTTTTCATGGTTAACAAATGCGACATTATAGAATATTTTTGGATTACCGCCGCCGATATTTCATGGACCTCGGCAAAATTCTAAGTGCACATTTACTATCGGCTACAACTGAAGCAACGACCGATGTTCTCTGAACGTGCTGTACAAGTGGCAGCTACTACGCCCGTATATCGGCAGGGCCAAGGCGACCGCGAGCCATGATCTGAGGTTAGAAGATTTAAAAGTTGTAATTTCTTTTCTGGTGCTGAGGTCAGAGCAAATGCCCAATTACGCATGTTGTAGTTCTACGTTACCTCAACGCCAGAAATATCCTTAACAATTCATAATAAACGTTGCATAGGTAAGATGGTGTGGGCAGCATGATACGGAATCCAGCTTGTTGCATACCGTACCACTGAATGGCGGTATCATGGACATGAAAGAAGGGCGGCACCCTTGTGTGTGGGCAATCTACTGCACAACCTTCACGCCCGCAATTTCTAAGACGAGAAGCACATGATGCATCTAGGTAGTCCTACAACTGAATCACCTACCATAACCATGAGTCTTCAATATTCACATATCAACACGGAACTTTACAACAGCTACGACATGGAATCAGGATGCCCAAATATGCAAGAGCTGAATAACGTCAACTGTGTTGAACACGAAAAACCAACTTCATTTTGAACATTTATATGTATTTACAGGAGTGTCAGAATCGGATTTTGGTCTCAGTTATACTGGATGAAGTACATTCAATGGAGCGACTGACGTGTGAAATTGCTCGCAGATCTCCTCAGCACTTACCTATGTCACAGCTATTGGCAGTAGTGGTACTATTAGTAGCTTTATTCATCCGTAGATCTCTTTTTACAAGGACATAGGACATATCAAAATATTTACAAGTTTAGACCAATTTAAAATAAGCTAATTCGTATACACATACATTTACAGACCTCTAGTTAGAGACAGTCACTATATTTACTCCTAGTATACAATATTTCTTTTACAAATAACTTATTAAATAGTGTAATATCACATTGTTCACTCATATCTCTCTATCAGTCACTACACACTGCACACTGAAGCCCATGAACATTTTTAAAATCATTGAACATATTCAGAGTTACGATGGAGCTGTAGATTTTGCTGATCACTTGAATAAATTACAGTCAAGAGTCACTAACACGTTTTTTACTGCAATGTTCGTAATACGTTTCGTTCACCAATTGAATTCCTTGCTATTGCAAGCCATGTCACAGACCAACGAGTTGGTGCATTACTTCGTCAAAACGTTCTCAGTTGGGGAGAGATCCGACGACATTTATGGTCAAAATTGTGTTTGTCAGACATGAAGACAAGAGAAATAGAAACTCTCGCAATGTGCGGACGGGCATTATCTTGCTCAAATGTAAGCCCAGAGTGGCTTGCCATGAAGGACAACAAAACGGGGCGTACCGCTATGATGCAACGGTGCCGCGAATGACAGTCAAAGGGATTCTACTGTGATATGAGATGGCAACCATGACCATCATACCTGGTTGTCGGGCCGTATGGTGTGTTACATTCAGCCTGGGACCACACTGCAGTCTGGGGCGTCTCCAGACATGTCTTCACTTGTCATCCAGGCTCATTTCGAAGCGGGACTCGTCACCGAAGATAATTCTGCTCCAGTCAATGAGAGTCCAGGTCGCAATGATAAGCGAAGGAGTGTCTGGGGACGCCCCGGCAGCAGGGACTGTGACTTGTCACTCGCCATGCAACCCTGACAACCAAGAGGTCTTAGGTGCCATTTCTCTTCATAATAAGACGCCTTTGGTTATTATCCACGGCACGCTTCAGCACAGCGGTACGTCGACGACATTCTATGTCCCGTTTTTCTGGTCTTCGTGGCAAGCCATACTGGACGTACATTCAGCAAAGTAAGGCCCACTCGCACACGGCAAGAGTTTCCAGTGCTTGTCTTCGTGCTTGCCAAACCCTACTTTGGCCAGCAAGGTCACCGGATCTCTTACCAACTGAGAACATTCGGAGCATTATCGGCACGGCCCTCCTACCATATCGGGATTTTGATGATCCAAAGCGCCAATTAAAGGGAATCGGGCACGATATTTGTTGACAAGCCGAGTAACTGCTGTGATAAGGGCCAGAGGTGGACCAGCGCGTTATTGACTTCATCAATTTGTAAAGCTCTTTGACTTGAAGATATCATCCAATTTTTCTGAAATTGTAATCAACCAATGACAAGCTAACTGCTGTGATAAGGGCCAGAGGTGGACCAGGGCGTTATTGACTTCATCAATTTGTAAAGCTCTTTGACTTGAATAAATCATCCAACTTTTCTGAAATTGTAATCGTTAGTTTGATTATACGTGTACGTCAAATATACCGATTTCCGTCCGATGCGGATCCACATCTACATCTATACGGTAACTCTGCAGTATAAGTGACACTCTCACCCCTACTGCGCGATAACACGAAACGAGCTGCCTTTCTTTGCACTTTTTCGATGTCCTCCGTCAATCCTACCTGCTAAGGATCCCACACCGCGCAGCAATATTCCAGCAGTGGACGGACAAATGTAACGTAGGCTGTCTCTTTAGAGGGTTCGTCGCATCTTCCAAGTGTTCTGAAAACAAAGCGCAGTCTTTGTTTTGTCTCCCCCACAATATTATCTATGTGGTCTTTCTGATTTAAGTTGCTCGGAATTTTAATTCCTAGATACTTAGTCGAATTGACAGCCCTTATTTTTGTGCGATTTATCGTATATCCAAAATGTATCGGATTTCTTTTAGTGCCCATGTGAATGACCTTGCACTTTTCTTTGTTTAGTGCCAATTGCCACTTTTCGCACCATACAGAAACTCTCTCTAGATCATTTTGTAATTGGAATTGATCGTCTGATGATTTTACTAGACGGTAAATTACAGCGTCATCTGCAAACAATCTAAGGGGGCTGCTCAGATTATCACCTAGATCATTTATGTAAATCAGAAACAGCAGAAGGCCTATGACACTACGTTACGTTACGGAACGCCAGATATCACTTCTGTTCTACTCGATGATTTGCCGTCTATCACTACGGACTGTGACCTGTCTGAGAGGAAATCACGAATCCAGTCACACAACTGAGACGATACTCCATATGCACGCAATTTAGCTAATAGTCGCTTGTGAGGAACGGTATCAAAAGCCTTCTGGAAATCTAGGAATATAGAATCGATATGAGATCCCTTGTCGACAGCACTCATTACTTCATGGGAATAAAGAGCTACCCGTGTTGCACAAGAACGATGTTTTCTGAATCCGTGTTGGTTATGTATCAATGAGTCATTTTCTTCAAGGTGATTCACAATGTTCGAGTAGAGTATATGCTCCAAAACCCTAATGCGAAGAGAGCTCAGTGATATGGGTCTGTAATTCAATGGGTTACTCCTATTTCCTTTCTTGAATATTGATGTGACCTTTGCTGCTTTGCAGTGTTTAGGAACAGACATTTCGTCAAGTGAGCGGTTGTATATCATTGTTAAGAAAGGCGCTATTGTGTCTGCATACTCTAAAGGGAACCTGATTGTTATACCATCTGAACCGGAAGACTTGCCTTTCTTAAGTTATCTGAGTTATTTCGCAACACCTAAGATATTTACTTTTATGTCAGTCATGCTAACAGCTGTTCTGGTTTCGAATTCTGGAATATTTACTTCTTCTTCTTTCGTGAAGGGCTTACAGAAAACTGTATTTAGTAACTCCGCTTTACTGGCACCATTATCGGTAACAAAACGAGAAGTTCCGTACCCGCCACTGTCTCGTTTGTTCAAGTGCTCTGCAAACTATCGAACGCATTACCAAACAAAGCAGGCTCTTTCCTAAGTGTTCATCTTTACAACAGAAACAGTGAAAATCTTTATCTCATGATGATGATTAACAGCCTTTGGTAGGGAGTATGCCTGCTCCGCAGACGCATGAGTTCTTCCGATCTGTGAGGCATCCTCTGGAAGAGATCATTTAGTTTATCTCGGAGTATGAGGTCCCGTTCCTTAATGGCAGCTTCAGTGACGTCCTGAAGATTGTCAGGTGGATTCGGACGCTGTGCAATGGCCACCTTTAACAGGTCCCATGCATGCTGGAGACTGCGCGGCCCAATACGTTCGGTTGATACATCTTCGAAGATCCCGAGACACTGGTAGAGTACGGTGCGGTGTTGCATTTTCATCGACTAAGATGGAGTGTCACCTTCTTCACGTCTATAGGGCGTCACAATCACTTGTAGGATCACATTGCCATAGACTGGAATTAGAGGGATCCAACATTATTATTGCAGCGTAGAACGTTACACTTCCACCTGAAAAAGGACGGAGTTCCTGAACATATTCGCGTTGCTGGTGTCGTCTTCCGCTTCTATAAGCCCTAATACGTCTAGTATCAGGTCGCAAACCATTTCCGATCTTGTCAGCAAACACGACATTACCCCATTCTGCAATGGTCCACTGTGGATGTGCAAGAGCCCAGGTTCTTCGATTGTGTCTTCTGGAATGAAGACTACCCTGATGCAATCTTCAAAGCACTCTTTGGTCAGAGACACGAAACCGTATTGTCCGAGAGAAGTCATTTCCAATATTTATGGTAGGTGATATTGGGAGCCTGCGAGCCGACAGTTGGAGGAAACGATCATGCATCGGTGTTGTCATATTAGGATGGCCACTGCGAGGTCTATCGTTAGAATCTCCCGTCTCTCTGTACTTTCTCCACACCTTAAGTACGCCACTTTGAGTGACATGTAACAGATCGGCAACATCTTGTTGAGTACGACCTGATGAAAGTGGAGCCACTATCCTGACTCTGTCAAAGTGTTGTATGCCACTACGTGGCATGTTACTGCAGTTCTGAACACAAAGTGAATGAAGCTGCTGTTGATACTCGACTGCTCGTGGTGTGTCACTGCGGCAGCGGTATGTTTACGTGACTGGGAAATGGGCGCAAAGCATGCCAATAGTAAACATCAAATGTTTCAAATGGCTCTAAGCACAATCGGACTTAACATCTGAAGTCAACAATCCCCTAGAATTAGAACTGCTTAAACCTAAGTAACCTAAGGACATCAAACACATCCATTCCCGAGGCAGGATTCGAACCTGCGACCGTAGCAGCAGCGCGGTTCCGGACTGAAGCGCCTAGAACCGCTCGGCCACAGCAGCCGGCTACAATAGTAAACATCATACAGTATATGTGTTCTAACTGGACAATGCATGAATTGTCTAGGTCAGTGAGATCTCTAGTATCGTAGACTAGATGTTATGATAGTATTCCAAACTTTTGTTGTACAGTGCATATATCAGTGCGCACTGTAGTTCCTTTCTTACCAATAAGCTTCATAATAATACTAGGTTCTGATAAAGTTATCAGTATTTAGTGTTGCTATACGAGTGAAATTTTCGCCTGCTAAATGTGAGTCTTTATTCACCCTCGTATTTGCTTCATAACGCGTGATCTTAGTAATCTGTTTCAATGATAGGCACCTGTAATTTCAAGTGACTTATAATGCAGTCCTTTCTACTTTAAACTATGTTTTATGTACTGGGTGATGTTAAATATTTTGGCGTGGTTGTGAGACACCGCACTTTAGCCGTGGAACACTAAATGGGGGAAAATGTTACATTGTTACAAAACCGTAGTAGATCTTACTAGACATTTTATTCGTGCCAACGGCCTTGTCACTGTGCTAACACCAGTTCCCGTTAGATGACCGAAGTTAAGCACTGTTGGGATTGGCTAGCACATGGATGGGTGACCGTCAGAGTGTACGGAGCGCTGTTGGCAAGCATGGTGCATTCAGCCATTGCGGGACCCCACAAAGGAGCTATCTGACTGACAAGTTCCATCTCCAGTCACGAATGCTGACAACGGCGGGAAGAGCTGTGTGCTAACCGCATGTTCCTCCACATTCACATCCAGTGACACCTCTCGGTTGAGGATGAGACAGAGGTTGCGTTCTCTGGGGCTTGTTCAGACGGAATTCAGTTCATGTGTTATTCAAAGTAAGTCATAATTTATAGTCTATCCACTAAGTAACTACAGTCAGGGCGGCCGGAGTGGCCGAGCGGTTCTAGGCGCTACAGTCTGGAACCGTGCGATCGCTACGGTCGCAGGTTCGAATCATGCCTCGGGTATGGATGTGTGTGATGTCCTTAGGTTAGTTAGGTTGAAGTAGTTCTAAGTTCTAGGGGACTGATGACCTCAGTAGTTAAGTCCCATAGTGCTCAGAGCCATTTGAACCATTTTTGGTACCAGCTGCAGTTGTGAATTTTACGAGGGTTTAGTAATCTATGGTTAAAGATAGTCCATTTCGAATGTGTATTCACAGCCACCACGGCTGAATAGTAAATTTGACTTCTTTTCTACTTATATAGGATTACAATGAAATTTGTCAATGAAAATTCATTTTCTTACAACAGTTTTCTGATTTCTTGAATCTATGTTGAAATTTCACAACTTTGACCCGTAGAAAACGTATCAATTGAATTTGTTACGCATACTACTCAAGGGTCACACTGCACAGGAATGTTTTAGAATTCATTTTTTGTAAGTTATTTTCAGCAATTAATGTAAGTTTAATGCTCATGCTTCACTCCGAGATCATCCGAAGGTGGAAACGTAAATCAGCATCTGGTTACTTCTGTCATTAAGAGTTATCCTCTCACGTTATTAGACGGTGGTAGGTGACTGTTAGTAAGATACATTACTATAGCTGGTCGGACCTATAAGATGCACCATTATCACACTCTGAGAGCTTGTAGCGTGTGGGTTTACATTTTCCACTACATATCCAGTGATCAAGTGGTATTACGATCGAGCAACTTCCCTCCGTTGTTGCGCTGGGCGGCAGCTTTGTCATCTTATTACCAGTGAAAAGTCAGATCGCGTTAACTATAAATCATATTTTCTGTTTGAGGATACATATCAGGGCACAAGCAGTGCTTATACAGTTGTATTAGTAATTCAAGAAGGAGTAGTAGCTTTCGAATGAAATATAGTGATAAATGTTACCCTTCTGCAGGGTGGCGACAGAGAATTTCTCGGAGATCAGGAGAAGAAAGCGCGGAATGTCGTTAGATGAGTACTACGACTCAATTACAAGAATAACTTTCATTAAGAAAATCGTAAAAACGTTACAGTAAAGTAGAATTCCTATATAAATTATGCGCAAAAGCTGGGGCATGAGCCGATCGTTGTGGCCGAGCGGTTCTAGGCGCTTCAGTCCAGAACCGCTCTGCTGCTACGGTCGCAGGTTCGAATCATGCCTCGGGCATGGATGTGTGTGATGTCCTTAGGTTAGTTAGGTTTAAGTAGTTCTAAGTTCTAGAGGACTGATGACCTAAGATGTTAAGTACCACAGGGCTCAGAGCCATTTGAACCATTTTTGAACCGGGGCATAAACCGTAATCACCTGAAATACAAGGACACAGACAGGCTGACTCAAAAAAGTGACTTTCTCAAGAAAAGACCAAATCTCACAATGCCTTAGTACACAAGAAATAAAGAAGATCTCTGATTATTAGAAATCAAGACCTACGAAAAATTGGAGAGAGATTCAGGGCTCAAATAGATACTGACAGACGGGATGAACTGGGACGGAGAATCAAAAGCAACAAGAGCTGCAGCGTGGACAGAGGAGGGCAAACAAAGCCGCTCAAAAAATTGAATGAAATTTCAGCGCAGGAGAGAGTTTTGGTCGCAGCCAAATGGAACACTATTAGTGTGGTTCGAATCGCGCAATGAATAACTAAATAACTAAAATAAGTACTTACTCCAGTCCTACTTCTCTCAATACATCCATTATTCTGTAAGGAGAAGATTAAAATTAAATCTTTTATTATGACAACATTTCTTTCATATCCCTGAAGTGGGTCTCCGCCTGGTAATATTGAGTTCCGCGAAAATGCAGCCGCCGCTTGCAGTAGCTAGCCCGGATATAGTGTAGGAAGCAGTCATGCCTGAATAACAACACACGCGGACAAAGTTCGGTAATTAAAATGCGTACATATACACATTCTCGGAAAGTTGCCGTGCAAAGTAAACAGCGGCAGTTGGCTCATGAATGTTTCATGAAGCGGCGCCGCCTGCGGTGCAGCCGACGGCCTGCTGTCTGCAACAAAGCGCGCCTCACCCACTGTGCTGTACTCCACTGTACTATGACGCAGCGAGGGAGGCGCGTAACTCCACTGTGTGTCTGTCATCACAGCTCGCGGGCAGACTTACGACGCCGCGCCAGCAGCATGGTGACTGCGACTCAGACTTGGTGGTCGCGTGTAGCACAGCACTCGCAGATAGTGTGTTGCAAATAAGGGGCTACCGTTTGACACAGTGCATAAAGGAACTACCTCAAAAGCGGCATTTTTTAAAATACTGTATCTGGAGTAACAATCTACGGAATCCGAAATAATTGTTTTCTAAAAATATTGGTACAGTTTGAGCACTTATCAGTTTTTGTCGTGTTGCTTGGGACGACGTGAACCAAAGCTAGTCACTGGTGAACGTAACATCTTCTTAACTTAGCAAATAAGAATAATCTTCACAAGGATTTAAAGTCACTTAGTCTTGTACAAAAAGGTTTGCATTATTCAGGAACACACATTTTCAATAACTTGCCAGCACACATAAAAAGCTTAACAACCAATGAAATTCAGTTTAAGAGAAGCCTAAAGGATTTATTGGTGGCCAACTCCTTCTACTCCATTGATGAATTTCTCAGTAGAGCCAACTGATATATAACTTCTGCACAATTTCAGTGCAGTAATGTGTTCATTGCAAATAAGTGTGTGTGTGTGTGTGTGTGTGTGTGTGTGTGTGTGTGTGTGTGTGTGTATGTGTAAGTACAATCTAACTTCTTCAGCAGTTCAGTGCAGTAATGTGTTCATTGTAAATAAGTATTTAGTAGTTGTATTACACGTTTATTAGATTATACATAAATAAAACTTTTTTATTTTAAATTAAATTCATTAGCATTTGTAAAATGATTCTTTCATATAGCGTTCATTAATAAATGACGACCATGCCACTTGGGACCTGTGGAATGGTACATTAGCCTATTTGCTTGAGTTGTGAATATTTGTCATGTATTGTTGTTTTTCTGGCGTGTTCTACATCCTAGAGGACCTCCTCACTACGGATCAATTGGAATGAAAGTAAATCTAAGCTAATTTAATCAAACGACTGAAGAAATAGAAACGACGATTTTGGCAAACTAACACGTAATTTTGTTTATTTTTGAGAGTGAAGTAAAATGTTTTTCTTAGAAAAAGGATGATACGTTTTTAACGACTTCTAAAACTCCTGCAAATACGAGTACAGTGATAGAACGGTTGTTAATGTTGACGCTGAAATTTTTCACAGAGACGTCCAAGAAATAGACTACAATAGAAAAAGAAGGTGTCCAGAAACGGTTGTTTCGCTATAAACAACCTCAAGGAGCGCTCACATACCACGCTTCATCATTTATCAAGCTTTTATTTTTTACTTGTTTCCACTGTGGCTGTTCACTGAAACATGAGTCCCTACATACATTCGAAATACTTAAGGTTGAATAACAAGTACACTGTTTTTGTTCTATTGATCTTTACTTCAAATTAGTTTTCGCTTTGTTGGGCCAGTTTCATTTGTTTCTTGAAGATGGAACAATACACCGAAAATTAGTTTGAAATAAACAAAAATCAGTAGAACAAAAATAGTGTACTTGTTAGTCAACCTCAAGTGTGGAATTGTTCTACTAATAAGTAACGGAGTAATCCACAAATAAGAACCGAAATATTTTAAGCGCCTTGTAACACACTAGAAGTTAGCACACAGTTCCATTAACAGTAATAGTAGGTAGTCGTATAAAGTAGAGCATGTAGTAACTACGTTTGATTTTAGTAAAGCAGGCTTATTTCCTTATTGCATGTAACGACGTTGCTCGCCATGAATGCCAGACTAAGCGTTGTTTACAGTAAAACCGCGATTCGCCCCGCCTTGCCATTCAGTTTTAGCATATTTCCCGTATATTCTACGAAATGTTTCAACTCTAACAATGAGTGTACTCATCTTTTCCAGATCTTTATACTACCCACCAAAAGTATATTGTTCAATTAAAAAACATATTGCATCAATATCTCCAATGACACAACAGTTGACAATATAACAAAATATAAACTGATCGGTGTACTATCATTTTCAATAAAAGTGGTGTTATGTATTACGTGCCTCAGTTAATATGATTCACACAATAACAATTAAAAAGTAAAAGAACAAGAAAAAGATTACTACAGTCTGTAAAAATGTGTAACACACAGTGGCCGCCGGCCTAAGTGGCCGAGCGGTTCTAGGCGCTTCAGTCTGGGACCGCGCGACCGCTACGGTCGCAGATTCGAATCCTGCCTCGGGCATGGATGTGTGTGATGTTCTTAGATTAGTTAGGTTTAAATAGTTCTAAGTTCTAGGGGACTGATGACCTCAGATGTTCCCAAGTCCCATAGTGCTCAGAGCCATTTTTGAACAAATTTTACACAAACGCTAATTGTTTGTCATTCCTACGAAATAGTAAAAGAGACAGGAAGTTATGGCAACGGTAATAAATCAACAACTTAACAGTTCGTTCATTATTTACAATAAAAACAGAAAGTAGTTCATGTGCTGCCTGTGTCTATATAATATGCCTTTATCCGCTTGTAGCCTTGGAAATGGACAACTTAACACGAAAATTAGAGTTCTCCAGCCTCAGTTTTCACCCTTTAATACTGATTATTCTAAATACCCAAATAATGGTATGATTCTCAGTTACAATAAGGTTTCTGAGCACAGATTTAATCAATAGGAAAATGCTGGTGAATTTTTGGTAGTATTAATTCCCACATTGTGTTTTAAGAAAAGCTGCAAACGACTAACGGACCAAGTTTTCATTTACTTACAAATTTGAAATTTTGATTCTATGTTTCTTCAAACACAAAAGTCTGAGGGATCCTTAGAATTTTTCAGTCTTGTTAGACGTTCAAGTTCGTTGCTGAAAATAACAGCAATAGAAAATCGAATTTCGGTTGTGCCAGAAAAAGGTTATTTTGTGCGGCTTCGACTGACAGGTTACACTGGAGACTAAAAAAAAGCTATAACCGAAAATCAGGAGTTTCGGCGATAACCGCCAACTCTGGGTGGAGACCGCATGATAGGGCGTCAATAATTTACTTTAGTTTTTGTCAATACTTGTTTGTAATAGCCAAGTAACTAGCTACTGCGTGAATGATGGTTTTAATGAAAGCAGATGGAAGTATTAAACCTGTAAATATTAGAAGTTTAATTTTAATTCATGTACATAATTTTACTGTTTACTGACTGAGGATTATTAAAATTAATGTCCGCAGCTCGTGGTCGTGTGGTAGCGCTCTCGCTTCCCGCGCACGGGGTCCCGGGTTCGATTTCCGGCGGGGTCAGGGATTTTCTCTGCCTCGTGATGACTGTGTGTTGTGTGTCTTTCATCATAATTTCATCATCATTGGCTCACAAGTCACCGAAGTGACGTCAACTAAAAAGGACTTGCAATACGGCGGCCGAACTTCCCCGCATGGGGCCTCCCGGCCAACAATACCATACGGTCATTTCATTTCATTAAAATTAATTAAACTCATGATTTTCTAATTACATTTTTGTAATGTGTTTATCTGACATGTTCCACACCCAGGAGGATCCCCTCTTTTGCGGATCTATGGAATGAATAATTACTCTAATCTGATTTAACCTATGGAGCTATCAGGTTCCTGGACGTTCTGTCTCTTCTGTAGGACCGTTATATCGCTTTCTTAACGGAGAGTTGTTAGATTCAGTTGAACTGGAGCAGTGACTGTCAAAACTTTTCTTTTTCCAATCTACAAGTCGGATCTGAGTTTCTGAAAGTACTTAAATCGCCATAGGACGTCTATTAGAGGTATATGAGTAGTGAAAACTGGAACTCGGCCTCGTGGCTCTAAGCGAGGCTGGTGCCCTTAGTGTATATTAATAATCGGCTAACATGGCGCAAGGTACACGGTGCACGGTCCCAAATGAAGGTTGCCTAACTAAAGCCTTTCAGGACCAACAAAAATCTGATTTTTCATACAATTATCTACCGAATTTCAAAATATGAAAGGCTATGATAATCTACTCACTGAGACGTATTAACTGATGTTAAAACATAGTAGAACAAGCATTACGGTTAGAAACTGTGTCCACGTCACGTTGCGTGGTATATCAGGGCGCGCAAATTCCGCAGACCGTATTCATCAACAGTTTTAGAATGAGACGACTTCCAACAAAGTATAGATGTAGCTTCATACCTCTGCGAAACTCCTTTTTTTCTGATAACTACCACGCAATGGTGAATGGAAGAAAGGTTATCGCTTGCTAACAGAGCGCACTGAAAAGTAATACATCCGGATTTTTTATGGGAAAACTCTTAAACCTTTAAAATAAAACAAACGTTATTAACATTCTACACCTCTATTCTCCATGTCTATATATCTGCAGCCCTCTGCCGCTACAGGGCTTCTAATTGTGGTATGTAACATGGCGCTGTAAACGTAACAATGTCTGAGCGTGAGAAACAGTGTGATGTAATCGAGTTTAGGAAGCGACTAGTTCGTCCACAAATGGACCACCCTCTCCTTCTGCTTGACAATGTGAGACCACACAGCAGCGCTGCACATTTGCTACAGTTCAACGCCTACGTTTCACTGTTACCACTCATCCTTCATACAGCCCCGACTTGGCCCCACCAGATTTTCACCTGTTTCCTGAATTCAAAGGACACCTTCGAGAACTTTACCCTGGTAATGATGATGCGGTGCAAAGAGAGAAGAGATTATGCTTCCATCAACAAAATCAAACATTCTGCAGTGACGGTGTCAACAAACTGGTCTCTTGTCGGGAGAAATATTTTCGTCGCCATGGTGACTGTTAGGACATAAATATGGAGACGTGAAGAATAAAGAAGTAGAATGTTAATAACGTTTCCTTTCATTAGAAACCTTGAAGAGTTTTTACACAGAAAATTCGGAGGCATTACTTTACAGCCGTCAGCTGTGGATGAGCAGTTCTAGGCGCTTCAGTCCGGAACCACGTGGCTGCTACGGTCGCAGGTTCGAATCCTGCCTCGGGCCTGGATGTGTGTGATGACCTTAGGTTAGGTAGGCTTAAGGAGTTCCAAGTCTAGGGGCTGATGACCTCAGATGTTAAGTCCCATTGTGCTTAGAGCCATTTGAACTTTTTTTTCAGCATGGCATTACATTGTCGCTGTTCACGCTATAAAATTTCAGCATCAGGAATAACGTTTTAATTTGTTACTAACTTAAAACTTACTCTATTCGCAAAAACATTTTGCACACAGTATCCACATATGACACTGATATTACCCGCGAAATAATATCATTGTACTACACATACTTCTGGAGAATAGACGTGATAAACATTCAAATGTGTGGAAAACTAGCTGTTGCTTAAGACCGAGTGCAAATTACCCAGACTATACTTATTCAGTGTTTGAGAATAAGAGCACTTTGCCACTTCCAATAAACTGTAAACCTTATTACAAACCTTTCCTAATCTTTTCTCGCTTACATGCTTAAAGTCAAATACTGACACTTCAGTTCATCTACAAAGTAATCAGACTTTTCAAGCTGTTTTATACATGTGAGTTTGACTGTTTGAAATATCTGGGTTGTGAGATTTATTGTTTGGACTAATTTGAGAGTGTAGCAATCCTCAAGATTAGTGCGGACTCGCCAATAAGGGCTGCTAGTAAATCACGAGAGCTAGTCACCTAAATTGCGTTATGCGCTTCATAATCATAATATTTTAGGAGTCTGTGGAGTCCAACCGCCGCCGTGTGTTGGACTTCGAGGAACTCCACGGAAGCTTCTCTTACTGTGTACGGTATTTAAACAAGTTATTCTTCTGGCTTACTTGGTCCTGTACCTTTACATCTGCTCCTATGTTCATTGGCGCTCTGTGTTACTCCTCTGCGCAATAGTTTTCTCGTTTTCAGTATCTTGCTGAACCACATTGTCACAACTGCCTGCAGGCTATAACATTCGAGCCAATACGGAGAGCCGTGCCTCTGCGGATGGGAAGTTACGCAGCTGCTCGCGTAGAAGCGAATAGACTCACCTAATACTGGCTCGCGAATGACACAGGGGCGGGAGAATCAATTTCTGCCCCTGCCGCCGTGCTGCTACGCCACTCTCGCGTCGCCGCTTCCTCTTTTCTCGAGCGTCGCGTTTGAATTGTTCCCGGCGGGCGCGACAGGCCACAACGGCCGTATGAAACATTCAGTTCGACGCCGTCGCCAGGTATTGATACCGCCTGGTGCTGGTAAGCCCTGTGGCGCGGGGGAGAGAAGACGGGGGGGGGGGGGGGGGGAAGGGCAGACGAGAAGCAGAAGGCGGCCGCCCGGCCGGTCGCTACGCTATCGCGGCCTTCACGCCTCCGTGGGCAGAGCGATGCTACGCGCCTTGCCTAAACATGAGCAGCCGCTGCAGCAAGCGCCATCTGGTCGCCTCCCTACAACGCCGCCGCCGACGTCGCCCGTGTTGTAGCTCCAGGACCGCTTCTGCCACCGCCTGTGTCACCGTCCCTTATTTCTGTGTCCATATGTTGTTGTTTCCATCTTCAGTCCGAAGACTGGTTTGATACAGCTCTTGATACTATGCGACCCTGCGCCTCTTCATTTCCGATTAACTACTGCAAACTACATTCTTCTGAATCTGCATGATTCATCTCTTGGTCTTCCTCTACAGTTTTCACCTCCCACACGTCCCTTCATTACTAAACTGGTCATCCCTAGATGTCTGAGAATGTGTTCTACCAACCGACCCCTTCTTTTAGTCAAATTGTCCCACAAATTGCGTTTCTTCCCAATTCCATTCAGTACCTCCTCATTAGGTAAGTGACCTACCTATCTAATCTTCAGCATTCTTCTGTAGCACCATATTTCAATAGCTTCTATTCGGTTCTTGCCGGCCGGAATGGCCGAGCGGTTCCAGGCGCTACAGTCTGTAGCTGCTCGACCGCTCGACTGCTCGACCGCTACGGTCGCAGGTTTTCTAATCCTGCCTCGGGCATGAATGTGTGTGATGTCCTTAGTTTAGTTAGGCTTAAGTAGTTCTAAGTTCTAGGGGGCTGATGACATCAGAAGTTACGTCCCCTAGTGCTCAGGGCCATTTGAACCATTTATTTTGTTCTTGTTAACAACATTTCTTTTCCTTTTCTTGGCATTGCCAGTCTACATTTTTATCCTCTCTACATCGGCCATCACCAGTTATTTTCCTGCCAAACAAATTTAAGTGTCTCATTTTCTAATCTGATTCCCGCAGCATCGTCTTATTTAGTTCGACTTGTTTTGAGCTGGTTTGGGTTGTTTTGGGGGAAGAGACCAAACAGCGAGGTCATCGGTCTCATCGGATTATGGAAGGATGGGGAAGGAAGTCGGCCATGCCCTTTCAAAGGAACCGTCCCGGCATTTGCCTGAAGCGATTTAGGAAAATCACGGAAAACCTAAATCAGGATAGCCGGACCCGGGATTGAACCGTCGTCCTCCCGAATGCTAGACCAGTGTGCTAACCACTGCGCCACCTGGCTCGGTGACTTGTTTTGATTTTGTGGATGTTCATCTTATATCTTCCTTTCAAGACACTGTCCATTCCGCTCAACTGGTCTTCCAAGTCGTTTGCTGTCTCTGACAGAATTATAGTGTCATCGATAAACCTCAAAGATGTTATTTCTTCTCCCTGAACTTCATTTCGTATCCAAATTTTTCTTTTGTTTCCTTTACTGTTTGCTCAATGTACGCACTGAATAACATCGAGGATAGGCCACAATCCTGTCTGACTCCTTTTTCAACCAGCGCATCTGTTTCATGTTCCTCGACTCTTATAACTGCCGTCTCGTTTCTGTACAAGCTGTAAATAGCCATTCGCTCACTGGATTTTACCCGTGCTACCTTCATAATTTCAAAGAATGTTTTCCAGTCAACACTGTCAAAAGCATTCTCTAAGACCA
Organism: Schistocerca piceifrons; assembly: GCF_021461385.2. Lineage (NCBI taxonomy): Eukaryota > Metazoa > Arthropoda > Insecta > Orthoptera > Acrididae > Schistocerca > Schistocerca piceifrons. Next base: position 378,784,848 of record NC_060139.1, read on the forward strand.
CAAATGCTATAAATATTGGTTTGTCTTTTCTTAACATATGTTCTAAGATAAGTCGTAGAAGCTGTATTGCTCCACGTGTTCTTACGTTTCTCCGGAATCCAAACTGACCTTCCCCGAGATCGGCTTCTACCAGTTTCTTCCATTCTTCTGTAAAGAATTCGTGTTAGTATTTTGTAACCAATACTTATTAAACTGATAGTTCGATAATATTCACATCAGGCAATACTTGATTTCTTTGGAATTGAAATTATTACATTCTTTTTGAAGCCTGAGGGTATTTCGCCTGGCTCGTATATCTTACACACCAGACCGAAGAGTTTTGTCACGACTGGCTCTCTCAAGGCCGTCAGTAGTTCTGACTGAATGTTGTCCACTCAAGGGGCCGTGTTTCTACTTAGGTCTTTCAGTACTCTAACAAATTCTTTTCGCAGTATCGTATCTGCCACCTCATCTTCATCTACGTTCACTTTCATTTCTATAACACTGCCTTGAAGTTCATCTACCTTTTATACACCCATTTCACCATTCAGCTTTCCCTTATTTGCTTAGGACTGGTTTTCCATCTCAGCACTTTAAATTCGTATAGCTACTTCTCTTTTCTCCAAATACCTCTTTAATTTTTTTGTAGGCGGCATCTACCCTTCGCCAAGTGAAATATCTTTTTAAATCCCTTCATTTATCCTCTAGCCATTCCTGATTAGGAATTTTGCTCTTCCTGTCTATCTCATTTTTAGATGTTTGTATTCCTTTTCTCGTGCTTCATTTGCTGCATTTTTATGTTTTCTACTTGCATCAGTTAAATTCAGTATATCCTGAGTTATCCAAGGATTTCTCTTAGGTCTTGTCTTTTTACACATCTGGTGCTCTGCTGCCTTCGCTACTGCTTCTCTCAAAACTACCAATTCGTCTTCTACTGTACTCCTTTTCCCTGTTCTAGTTAATCGTTGCCAAATGCTCCCTTTGAAACTTTCAAGAACCTCTGGTACTTTCAAAATATATAGGTCCCATCTCCTTAATTTCCAACCTTTTTGGAATTTCTTTAGCTTTAATCTACTGTTCGTAAACAACAAACTGGGTCAGAGTCCACATCTGATCATAAAGTTATTCAAATAGAGTGTAATTAATGATAAGAGATTGAGCTGTGGGAGGGTGGCGGTCATTGCTTGTTACTGAATCACCTTCCGCGTTGCTGAAAACGCCGGTTTTAACATGACACAACACCTAAAAGTTTAATAATAACAACAGCAACATACACAGTGTGATTCAGCTGCCTCTGCCTATGGATTTTATGCAACCTACAACGCCTTTAAAAACCAGGCACGAAATATTAATATTCTCTCGGTCGCTGTGTGCAAAGTATTAGTCTCACAGAAAAAATTAACAGGACCTTTTTATAGGAAATTTAATTCAATTAGATTTTATACTGGGATACATTTTCGCTCGAGGCCACTGTTTTCAAGTCACTGAAAAAATTGGTTTGAACGTCACTTTCCTTGAGTATTTTGAAAACTACATCCTGTAGCCAAAACGTACCTTGGTACAAAATTTAACTACATTAAATTATCTCCAAAATGGCACAGTTCATTTTCCCCCTAGGATTAACAGCTCGCATGTAGCGAACGAAAGAATATGAAATACATGTGCCTGGAATTTGAAGGCGTTGCGGATTGCATAAAACCTATAGGCGGGGGCAGCTTAATCACGCTGCATAATATGCTAGAGGATCAAAATTTCAAAGGACTTCAGTCAGCCAGAAAGAGATAATGGTAGACTTAATTTAACTAATGAAGAACAGTGGACACAGCATTATAAGAATCTATGGTACTGTGAAACTACTGCAGTAAAGACACAATGTATAACATGCCGTTATAATAACACAGTTCATTCAGCAACCATGTATGAGGTTCAACAGGTTAGACAAAGTCCATAAAACTGTTTTGGGCACGAGACCGCATTGTCAATATGTCAATTTCCTCCGACGTGGCAAACGGCCTTCCTCAGAGCGTCTTGTTTAGTGCTGAATGAGAAGAATTTTCTTCTTACTTACTTGTGGAAGGTATTTAAGATGAGAAGGAGGGGTTTCAGAAGTCCTGTGTTAATGGTGATTTATTAATAGACGTCTCTGGTTGCCATTTCCTTTGTTTGTTGCAATAGGCGAACGCAGACAAGAGAGAAACGGACGGCGCTAGCGCTGTTTACTTGCTGCCAAGTGCCGACGGAGGCGTGCGAGTAATGGTTCAAATAGCTCTGAGCACTATGGGACTCAACTGCTGAGGTTATTAGTCCCCTAGAACTTAGAACTAGTTAAACCTAACTAACCTAAGGACATCACAAACATCCATGCCCGAGGCAGGATTCGAACCTGCGACCGTAGCGGTCTTGCGGTTCCAGACTGCAGCGCCTTTAACCGCACGGCCACTTCGGCCGGCTGGCGTGCGAGTAATCCTTGCGCCTATGGCTGCTGTGGTCGTCCACGTGGCTGTGTGCGTTATGGATGCCTGTTAATGCTAAAACAACCGGTTTTCGGTTATTCTCTTACACTAGTATAACCTGATAGTCAAAACCACTCAAAATAACCGCTTTCTGAAGTAATAGATTTTCAGTTCTTGTAACAAACATAGGAATCGAACAAAGACTGAAAAATTTTGACGTTCACGGTTTCACGATACTTAGAATAAAAATATTGCGTACAAGAAGCAAATGAAACAAAATTGGTCCGTCCACTGTTAGCTGATTTTCTCAAAAAGTAGTAAGTGGTTGAATGCTACAAAAGTCACTTTAATTCTGCTACTGATTCTAATTTTTGAAACTCTGCTCAAAAATCATATTGTAATCGAGGATCATACCACTATTTGTGCATTACGAAGTCAATGAAAAAAGGATGAAAAGTGAGGCTGAAGACCCGAGTTTTGTGATTTAATTCTTCCGTTTTCAAGGGATAAGGCCGATAAAAGCGTATTATGTAGACACAGGCAGCAGGTCAGTTGCTTCCTAATTGTATTGTAGACTAGTCTCCCCCTTGTATGACGTCACAAGTTTGTTGTGGTATCTCTCGTTTTTCATCTTTTAAAGCAAATGGAGGATTTAACTCCACTGTTACCAAGTTCTGTAAAATATTAACTGATCAGATGTAGTGCCGTTCTGGAATAGAACTGACGCCCGATGACGACAGCGAGAAACTTAAAGGTGCACTATGTGATGAAATGTATTAGGACACCCGGCTGAAAATGACTTACAAGTTCATGGTGCCCTCCATCGGTAATGCTGGAATTAAGTATGGTGTTGGCCCATCCTTAGCCTTGATGACAGCTCCCACTGTCGCAGGTATACGTTCAGTCGGGTGCTGGAAGGTTGCTTGGGATCTGGCATCCCATTCTTCACGGTGTGCTGCACTGAGGAGAGGTATCGATGTCGGTCGCTGAGGCCTGGCACGAAGTCGGTGTTCCATAACATCCCAAAGATGTTATACAGGATTCAGGTCAGGACGCACTGCAGGCCAGTCCCTTACAGGGATGTTATTGTCTTGTAACCACTCTGCCACAGGCCGTGCATTATGAACAGGTGCTCGATCATGTTGAAAGATGCAATCTCCATACCCGAATCGCTCTTCAACAGTGGGAATCAAGAAGGTGCTTAAAAAATTAATGTAGGCCTGTGCTGTGGTAGTATCACGCAAAACAACAAGGGGTGCAAGCCCCCTCTATGAAAAACACGATCACACCGTATCAACACAGCCTCCGAATTTTACTGTTGACATTACACACACTGGCAGATGGCATCCACCGGGCATTCGTCATACCCACACCCTGCCACCGGATTGCCACATTGTGTACTGTGATTCGGCACTCCTCACAAAGTTTTTCCAAGGTTTAATCGTTTAATGTTTACGCTCCTTACAACAAGCGAGGCGTCGTATGGCATTTACCGGTGTGATGTGTGGCTTGTGAGCAGTCACTCGACCATGGTTCAAAAATGGTTCAAATGACTCTGAGCACTATGGGACTTAATATCTGAGGCCATCAGTCCCCTAGAACTTAGAACTACTTAAACCTAACTAACATAAGGACATCACACACATCCATGCTCGAGGCAGGATTCGAAGCTGCGACCGTAGCGGTCGCGATGTTCCATGCTGAAGCGTCTAGGACCGCTCAGCCACACCGGCCGGTACTCGACCATGACATCCAAGTTTTTCGCACCTCCCGCCTAACTGTCATAGTACTTGCAGTGGATCCTGATGCAGCTTGGGATTTTTGTGTGATGGTCTGGATAGATATCTGCCTACTACACATTACGACCCTCTTCAACTGTCGGCGGACTCTGCCAGTCAAGAGACGAGGGCGGCCTGTGCGCTTTTGTGCTGGACGTGTCCCTTCACGTTTCCACTTCACTATCACATCGGAAATAGTGGACCTAGGGATGTTTGGGAGTGTGAAAATCTCGCGTACAGCCGTATCAGACAAGTGACACCCAATCACCTGACCACGTTCGAAGTCCGCGTTTTCCACGGAGCACGTCATTCTGCTGTCTCACGATGTCTAATGATTACCGAGGTCGCTGATGTGGAGCACTTGGCAGCAAGTGTCAGCATAATGCATTTAATATGAAAAACGTATGTTTTTGGGGGTGTCCGAATACTTTTGATCACATAGTGTAAGTGGCTGTTTCACCAGTATATGGGCTTCTCGAAACATTGTCTGTTTGCCGCACTCGTCCTGGTGTTCCGCCACCGCTAATTTGGTATGCTGTCTTAAATGAATGTATCTAACATGTTCAGACACCCGTGTGCTAATCAGCCGCCCTGTCTCACCTACATACGCTAGTGCACACTCGCAGCCGATTCCGTAGACTCGAGCAGTACGTAGCTTGTCGACTGCATCTTTCGTTGGGCCCAGGACATCTTTTCTTTGTTGCTGCCTCGGAAAACTGGCTTCACACCTGCACTCCGGAGAATTTTGCCCGCACGTTCAATGACCCCTTGTACGCGTGGTATAGGGCACTGTTTTGTGCTTGCCTGTTGTTTTCGTCCTTTGTCACCATAGTTTGTCGATAATCTTCATCCCATAACTCACCAGGTGAGGGCTGGCAGAACACAAGGACGAGCGCAGCAAAATCTTTCGAGAAGCCGCGTGCTGGCGAAGCAGCCACTTATCTAGGCGAGGTAAATTTGAGAGACGACAGAAATAGCAAAGTGAACCCCCAGTATGAATAGAGAAGACGAGTAACAGACTATCAGCGTCTTTGCTGCCAGCAATAACAGCGCTACGGGACGACAGCTTTCGCAAAGCAACCCACGCAGGCGCCTGGGAGACCGCAGGTACACAAGGCTACTCGTACGCCTCAGCCGGCACGAGGCAGCTAGTAAACAGCACTGATGTCTCGCGTTTCTCATTCGCCTGTTCTCACCAGTGGCAACAAACATAGCAAACGCCAATCATGGACGTCTATTTCCACCAGTTGCGAGAAATGAAGAAGACACCAATATAGGACGCCTGACAGACACCCCCTCTTCTCAGTCTCAGTGTCCTATCAGATTACGAAAACAGATTTTTCCTCTAGTATGCAAGGAGCAAAATTCTTCCCAGTCAGCAGTAAACAAAACACCCTGACGAAGGCCAATTTCAACAGTGGCCGTGACTTCGGAGGAATTTTACGTATTGACAGTGCGGTCACACACTCTGGAGAGTTTCACAGGCAATGACAACGGCGGCAGAAGCCTATGTTTATAGTTTCTGACAAAGTTAGAAATCTCCCAGACGTTTTGGTGCAGACAATAAATGCTGAACTTGTAAGTAAGGAGAGAGTACGATTATCACTGCTACATTTATTTAATGAATGCTGGCGAAGTTTGAAAACCTCTGATAATTGGAAAGCAGCAGAAGTAATTTCTGTTTTTAAAAAGGGTCAAAGAAATTCATGTGACAATTACAGTGATTTAAGTCTCACGAATACAAAACGCATTCAAAAGTAATAAATAATCGCTTGAAGCCAACGGCATATGCATGTTTGGATGAAGGAAGAAGTGGGTTTGATAAAGGACGCTCCTGGAGCGATACTCTTTTTAGCATGGAAATAATTTTGTCCAACACTACGAGAGGTCAATTTGTATTCATTGATTTCAAAAAAGCTTCTGAACCGGTCTTTAGGAATAAGCTATGGACAATAATGGACAAGCGAGGATACTCCATGCATCTTATGCAGGTGACGGGAAGCATATATGAAGACACGAAAATAATCGTAAACAACGGCGCTTCAGAAGGAGATAAGTATGTCAACCGTAACAATGCTCCCCGGTGCAGGTGACTCCTAGAAATCTGTTCAAGTGATCTGAAAGTGATTCCGATTGAAGAACACAAAATTCGTAACAGAGTTTGGTCTAGAAGGAAGGTTTTTAGATTCACTTCTCCAAAGAAAACCAATAAAGGAAACTGCAGCAAAGTTTTCGGAAGTTCAGAAACAAGAGCATTCTGACAGAATGAAAAATTCTTGGTAAGACTGGAAATTAAATCAGAAGTAGTTACTTACGTGGGTCACAGCAGGCTAAAATCGACGAAAATAATATATCAAATGTGTTAATATGGTAACAGTAATCGCTGATGAAATATGAAATGTAAAAGGTACTAGTACACAGGGGAGATAATTAAAGAAAGTAGGTTAGAAAATTTGCCCTATCTGTAAGAATTTACATAATGGAAAAGGCGCATGAAATAAGGAAAACATTCACAATAAAAAACTAATACCAAGAATACCAGAATACCTCCACCCAAGTGACCCATTAGCACTTAACTATAAATCAGACAAATAAGAAATATTAGCGAGAAGATTCACGAAGAAAACTTTAATTCAATAACAAACACAGAAGAAAAGAAGAGATGACAAAATATATCACAATAAAAGAGATCCGTTTTTGAAGTTTTTAACTTCTCAGATATGGCCGATGGATCTTGGCGTCCGTCGTACAACACATGCTGGCGAAGTACTTTCAAATGGTGGCTACCCACAAACGCTTTACTGTAGCTTTCTTTATACGTGCTTATAACTACTGAACTTATTGAAAATGCCGCCGATTATGAAATATGGGTAGTTATTAGTTTCCTTAATTCAGGAGACTTAAATACCATCGAAATTCACCGGCAGATTTGTGAAGTACAAAGAGAAACCGTTATGAGCGCTGGAATGCTTCTAAAATGTCCTACGGCATCTTTTGGAACACCGGTCTTTGGTGATGTATATTCTCTATACAAGCTTGCAAATCGATAAGATGCAGTGTATTGATTTAGTTCTTGCTTCCTAAATAATTATAGACGTCATTGTGATTTCTGTTATTACCACTTCTTAAAATTGTAAAAGGTCAAATATTAAAGTATGCTTTCCTCATGTATATTTCATTAAATTTACAGAGGAATATGCACTCTATACTTCTGCTTATAACGTTAGAGAATACATTTTAGCCTAAGCAAATTCACTTTCATTTTAAAGTGTATCATGTTGTTTGACGCACATTTTTGTAAGCTTAATGTTTGTTAGTAGAAATGGCATACGACCGTATATGATGGCGATACATTTTAGCTTGCGTCCGGCTATCACTGATTCCATAATACTGCTGATCATTGACAGTATGTGCTGATTTATGTTTCATCTCTTAGGTAACCACTTGACGTCTTCTGAGCTATCTTTGGACCATGACTAGTTGTTGCCACCTCCTACACAGCGCAGACCACGTTGAAATAACAGGTGTGACGGGATATTTCTCCCTTTCGATTCTCTATTATAAATAAAACTGATTTTCGTTGTATTATTTAGCACACTGGACTCGCATTCGGGAGGACGGCGGTTCAATCCCGTCTCCGGCCATCCTGATTTAGGTTTTCCGTGATTTCCTTAAATCGCTTGAGGCAAATGCCGAGATGGTTCCTTTGAAAGGGCACGGCCGATTTCCTTCCCCATCCTTCTCTCACCCGAGCTTGCGCTCCGTCTCTAATGACCTCGTTGTCGACGGGACGTTAAACACTAATCTCCTCCTCCTCCTCGTTGTATAATTCATTTATCGTCTCACATTTATGTTTTTTGCTGGTACGTCCATAATAATTGCACTTTATTGCAGTCTTATTATTAAATTATGTTACACTCTATAGCCACTGACTGCAAATGACGTAATGAGAGTGGGCATCGCCTCCGCTCCCTAATTGCAAGCGTGTGTCTCGGCGTTACATAGCGGGCTGCTCCTCGCCAGACTCTCTCCAGCGTCCTCTCTCGAAGCGTCCTTTAAATTAACTAATTTACTGAAATTCATTTATACCCCAGTCTTGTCCTCTGGAACTGTGTACCACTCTTTTCACAGAGTTTTAATCGTCTGGATATGATCCCACCATGTTCGAAATCGTTCACATGATTAACAGATTTTAAATTTTGACAACTTACAAGTGATTCTAGATTATTTTTATTTAAAAACTTTTATTGCCTAATGTAGTTAAAGGTGGCAATTGTCACGATGATAATCGAAGTGTTTGACCGTCGGCCATCACTGATGATATGCTGCAGACAGTCGCTAATAGATTTCATCGTTGTCTCGTGCCTTTCCTCTTGTTCCAAGAAATTTTCTGTATGAAACGGTGGCAGAGCAATTAGAGTATTGGAAGTTGTGCTCTCGCGTAGGCGTCAGATTTCTATCAGGATGAATTTCAGTAGCTGGTCACTCGATAAGATAAGTATCACAATAACGCTGGAAATTAAGTTTAAAAGCAGATCAAGACCAAGGCGTTCATGTAGAAATCAGGTTGTTGCAATTACTTTTATTTTCTCATCTTGCTTTACAATGACACTTACTTCAAAAATGATCCTAATTTATAAAGTAATGAAACGAAGAGAAATTATGACCAATATTTTTGGGACATCTCTGCAGGCTAGATCGTTAATAGTTGCAATTTATACTGCCTAACAAAAAAATTGAAGCATGCAGAAGGGACTGAAGAAATAACATAAAATCACGGATTGAGAGAGTACATGATTTCAGTGATTACAAAATCGAGTGAAATTTACAAGTGAGTTTCAAGTATGAGCCAGCATATCAGTTTGACGTTGGATCCCCTCTAGCCTGAATGCATGCAGTGATTCGGTTGGCAAGGTTGGCATAAAGTCAACGTATACTCTCCTGATGCGACAAGGCCGACATCTGTTGTAACTGATCCTTGAAATCTTGGACACTGGAATTAGGACGGAGTTGACGTTCGAGCTGTTTCCACACAAGTACTTCCAGGGAAGTATCTGGAAATCTGGCTGGTGTAACGGTACGTCACATAAATATTGACATTTTTATCGATTGTAAACAGTGAACATAATTAGTGTAAAAGATACAGTTAATGTTCTTGAAACAACTCATATGCAGCGATAATTTAAAAGAAGCATCTTTATTTAAAACATGTCTATGAAAATAAAAAAGGATCGTAAAGAGACGCGATTGTACGGCCGAGGAGGAAGGACGTACTTCATGGTACTCGCACTGTTTTGTTTCGCGATACGGAAGGCAGCCATTGAGCGGCTACACATATTTTATGTAAGTTATTCGGTATTCTGCTAAAATAAACTAATTACTTTTATCACAAAATGAATTTCTTTTTAATAGTTTTCATCTCAAATGGTCGCAGCGGCTAATTATTTTCAATAAGCATTTACGCTGCGGGAAGCTCATCTTCCGATGCAGCCTCTGGTCGGCCTTTACGCGCCGAAGTATTAATTTATTTTTCAAAGTGTTAACAGTAACTGTAAATGCGAGACATTTCGTTGTAAGAACTTTTTTAAGTTGCAACAGATAATTAGTTTACGTTAAAGTTCATTTTTCAAATGAGTTCAGTAAGTTTTATCTTGGCTGCTCCACGACAACAATCGAAATTCTCTCGAGCCTTCCTTTGCAATCAATAAATAGAAATTAACAAAATTACATTCAATTCAGTTAACGGCAACTATATTTTAGTCATCACGTTCAAAATCTAAAGTTGGTACATGAATAACTGCTGCCCTTCAAGAACCCGTTTCATATTTACTTACGCACGTAAGTAAAAGTGATAAGAAAAGATAATATCCCTGAGAGAAAGAATCATGCTCCAACAAAAGAAAAATTCATCCTGAAAAATTAAATAAATAAATAACAAATGGCAACGTAACACTGGTCACCGTAATACCTCAACACGCAGAGAGTTCATAGAGATATACGTGTTATGTGGGGACGAGCATTATCCTGTTGGAAAATGAAGCCACAATATTGTCGCATGAGATGTAACACGTGAGGATGCAGGATGTTAGTGTCGTACCGTTGTGCCACCACAGTTCCCTCAAACACTATCAGTCGCGACCTGAAGTCATAGCCCGTGGCTCCCCACGTCATGACGCCGGGAGAAACAAGACTGTGCCTCTCCAAAACATTGAAAAAACGGGTCTTATCAATCAATACTCGCCAACGATGGTCATCCGAGGTAGTGCAGAAACGTGATTCAACGCTGAACACAGTATGATTCCATTAATTAGCAGTCCATGCTTCCCGGTCACGGCATCGCTTCAGACGCAACCGTTAGTGTTGTGCTGTGAACGATATAGCCTACACATTGGACGGTAAGTCCTAAGAGCTGCAGCTAGTCTCCGAGCATTGGTGAGGAATGTCACAGATTTCCAATGACACCATTAGCTGTGCTGGGGTGGAAGATACAAACGTAAGGCTGTTACGATAAGCTTGGTGCAGAATACTGAGATCGTAAGGGTGGTGGTCAGAAACGGTTGACCGTAACCTTGATGGCGACTATGCCTGCCGTCACGGTCCCATTCACTCCAACAACATCCAGCCACCGTCACATCCGAATACCTCACACATCTGGATATTGCCTGATTGCACCAGGCAGGCAAATGAGGACCCACAAAGAGGCCCATTTCAGACTTTGTCAGGTGCCATTAATGCTGTCTGACACAAGCATGCGGCATCTCCATGTCCTCCACATTGATCAATCAATATTCGACATTGTTCACGCCCTGTATATAACCTATAAACACGAAAAACACTAACGCATTCATGTACCGTTCTAACTGCTGTAGAGAATTACAAATGGCTCTGAGCACTACGGGACTCAACTTCTCAGGTCATTAGTCCCCTAGAACTTAGAACTAGTTAAACCTAACTAACCTAAGGACATCACAAACATCCATGCCCAAGGCAGGATGCGAACCTGCGACCGTAGCGGTCTTGCGGTTCCAGACTGCAGCGCCTTTAACCGCACGGCCACTTCGGCCGGCTAGAGAATTACAGTTCTAATGATTTATACACTCATATCTGATGTGTATGAGTACGAGGTTAATTGACATCCGACCTTGTATTCCGGGTGCTTAACTCTTTTTGTCAGGCAGTGTATTTAGTAATATCCTTTCACAATTATACCTAGTTTCCGTCTATACCTATACTCTAAAGGTACGTTTGCTTGTGTACTGAAGGGTAACGATGCCAATATCTTTTCTCTCCTTCCCTGTAACAATCTGTCTAAGTCTACAAATGCTAGAAACGTAGGCTTACCATTCCTTAATCTATCTTCTAAGATAAGTCGGAGGGTCAGTATTACCTCACGTGTTCCAACATTTCTACGGAATCCAAACTGATCTGCCCCGAGGTCAACTTCTACCAGTTTTTTCCATTTGTCTGTAAAGAATTTGTGTTAGTATTTTGCAGCGGTGACTTATTAAACTAATAGTTCGGTAATTTTCACATCTGGAAACACCTGCTTTCTTTGGGATTACCGAGCGAGGTGGCGCAGTGGTCAGCACACTGGACTCGCATTCGGGAGGACGACGGTTCAATCCCGCGTCCGGCCATCCTGATTTAGGTTTTCCGTGAATTTCCTAAATCCCTCCAGGCAAGTGCCGGGATGGTTCCTTTGAAAGGGCACGGCCGACTTCCTTTCCCATCCTTCCCTACTCAGATGCGACCGATGACTTCGCTGTTTGGTCTCCTCCCGCAAACAACCCAACTCAACTCTTTGGGATTGGAATTATTATATTCTTCTCGAAGTCTGAGGGTATTTCGCCTGTCTCATACATCTTGCTCAGTAGATGGTAGAGTTTTGTTAGGCCTGGCTCTCCCAAGGCTGTCAGTAGTTCTAATGGAAGGTTGTCTACTCCCGGGGCCTTGTTTCCACTTAGGTCTTTCAGTGCTCTGTCAAACTGTTCACGCAGTATCATATCTCCCATTTCATCTTCATCTACATCCTCTTCCATTTCCATAAATTGTCCTCAAGTACATCGCCCTTGTATAGGCCCTCTATACACTCCCTCCACCTTTCTGCTTTCCCTTCTTTGCTTAGAACTACCTAGCTTACACAGATAATGGCCTCGCAAAAGGACACTGCCGAAGCGTGTGACGTTCGTGTTGGAGCAAGAACATGCGTATAAGGGTGAATATGATTAAGCAGACGAATGTAGACGACCACAAATTAAGTTTGCAATTATTATACCTATTGCAGTATACCCTGGCAACCTACTGCTATAGATATTTCCTCTGATTTCGCATTCTACTCAAAATTTGTTGCTACATTGTTAATTTAATTGCCGCACAGATTTTGTGACCTCTTTGAACAACAAATTTTATTTTAATAGGGATGTTAGGTGCCGTAGTATGGTGTCCATGGGTTTCAGGCGTTTACTCGATACGACACTAGTGCGAAATAGGAGGCTGTGAAGTAGCTCGGGAAGAGGGACAGAAAATAAAAAAGTAAATATCTAAAGATGGTGCAACAGCAAATAGCTGTGCACAATGTCCTCAACATAGCGAAGTTTTTCGTAGGTGCTTGAAATGTTAATGTGGGTGATCACGCATTGGTATCTACACTCCTGGAAATGGAAAAAAGAACACATTGACACCGGTGTGTCAGACCCACCATACTTGCTCCGGACACTGCGAGAGGGCTGTACAAGCAATGATCACACGCACGGCACAGCGGACACACCAGGAACCGCGGTGTTGGCCGTCGAATGGCGCTAGCTGCGCAGCATTTGTGCACCGCCGCCGTCAGTGTCAGCCAGTTTGCCGTGGCATACGGAGCTCCATCGCAGTCTTTAACACTGGTAGCATGCCGCGACAGCGTGGACGTCAACCGTATGTGCAGTTGACGGACTTTGAGCGAGGGCGTATAGTGGGCATGCGGGAGGCCGGGTGGACGTACCGCCGAATTGCTCAACACGTGGGGCGTGAGATCTCCACAGTACATCCATGTTGTCGCCAGTGGTCGGCGGAAGGTGCACGTGCCCGTCGACCTGGGACCGGACCGCAGAGACGCACGGATGCACGCCAAGACCGTAGGATCCTATGCAGTGCCGTAGGGGACCGCATCGCCACTTCCCAGCAAATTAGGGACACTGTTGCTCCTGGGGTATCGGCGAGGACCATTCGCAACCGTCTCCATGAAGCTGGGCTACGGTCCCGCACACCGTTAGGCCGTCTTCCGCTCACGCCCCAACATCGTGCAGCCCGCCTCCAGTGGTGTCGCGACAGGCGTGAATGGAGGGAGGAATGGAGACGTGTCGTCTTCAGCGATGAGAGTCGCTTCTGCCTTGGTGCCAATGATGGTCGTACGCGTGTTTGGCGCCGTGCAGGTGAGCGTCACAATCAGGACTGCATACGACCGAGGCACACAGGGCCAACACCCGGAATCATCGAGTGGGGAGCGATCTCCTACACTGGCCGTACACCACTGGTGATCGTCGAGGGGACACTGAATAGTGCACGGTACATCCAAACCGTCATCGAACCCATCGTTCTACCATTCCTAGACCGGCAAGGGAACTTGCTGTTCCAACAGGACAATGCACGTCCGCATGTATCCCGTGCCACCCAACGTGCTCTAGAAGGTGTAAGTCAACTACCCTGGCCAGCAAGATCTCCGGATCTGTCCCCCATTGAGCATGTTTGGGACTGGATGAAGCGTCGTCTCACGCTGTCTGCACGTCCAGCACGAACGCTGGTCCAACTGCGGCGCCAGGTGGAAATGGCATGGCAAGCCGTTCCACAGGACTACATCCAGCATCTCTACGATCGTCTCCATGGGAGAATAGCAGCCTGCATTGCTGCGAAAGGTGGATATACACTGCACTAGTGCCGACATTGTGCATGCTCTGTTGCCTGTGTCTATGTGCCTGTGGTTCTGTCATTGTGATCATGTGATGTATCTGACCCCAGGAATGTGTCAATAAAGTTTCCCCTTCCTGGGACAATGAATTCACGATGTTCTTATTTCAATTTCCAGGAGTGTAGTTATACGTATCATGATACGAGGTCTTTGAATGATGCAGCAGCTTACATGGAACCGTTTGAGTTCCAAAATTGGCTGAGATATCACCAATGACATATTAAGTTGTTCATCGTGAGTTTCGCTGCTCTCTGCAGATCCGAAAGCGAGAAGGACGGCTCGTTCTTCTTCTGTCTCGTACAAGCGTAGAACGTGTGGGTCTTGGCAACTCTTTCCCTCCACGTTGGCTGTGTCTCCTTTCATCCGCTGCACTTCACATTGTACAGTTATCACACCAGTAACGGTCACGCGTTTCAGCAAGCAGCTACATGTAGTCCTAACATCTCGGTGCTTGTGAAACTGTTCGTTGGCTGCGGTTAAATGGGGGCTTCTCTCCGAAATATTTTACGCCTGCAGGTGCTACCAGGACGTACGCTTCACTTCAAATCCAAGTCACAGATATCTAGTTGAACAGACTCGTGAAATCAAACGCATTCTGTTTATGTAAGTCGCATGGTGAAATATAAAGCGGGGATGTTACCAGATGCAGAAATTAACCAGTTAGCACAAAAAATGTTTTGCAACTCTTATACTGCACATTTTCATTCATTTTCTGACTTGCCGTTGCGAAGTAGCTTTAGGATTTTCACTATGACGTATGCTTGAGTACCTTAATTAACCTGTCATTACAGACATTTTCAGTTTTTACGGATAACTTCAACATTTTGATAATGTTTCTATTTTTTATTCCTATGTTTCTATACAGCTGTTTTTACTTACACTACTCTTTCAACGTAGCTCTATATTCCTGGATAAATGGCAATCTAAATTCATAAGTTCTATGAATGCGGAATAACCCACTCCGCACATACAAATTCTCATTTTTGTGTGTTCGTATAATGATACTACTTTTTCATTCTGACAATCGTACGTTATATTGCTTCCATATCGATTCGTCGACTTGAAATTTTAACCTGGTTGTGTACTCTCTCTCCGTTGTTCATATTACTTGCATCTCTTATTGATGGACTGTGATAAGGCGCTTCCGTTTGAAGTACTTGTGACGATGACTGTGGTCTACCGGGGCCTATTTTACGGTCTTTGCTGTTTTCTTTGTACGTAATCGATATTGAGATAGAACGTGTTGTACCTTCTGAGTGCTGTCTTTTCAGAACATGGAAGCCATTCTGCTGTGTAAAACTGGGTGAGAGTATCTTTCGCATGTAACATAGCTCAATGATACTTAGACTATACGTAGAAAGAACTAATACAGTACAAGACAGAAGATAAATGAAAGAAAAACGCAGAGAGCCAACAGAAGTGACTTTAATTCACACAATAATTTCATTGAAGTCGTCCGCAGCTCGTGGTCGTGCGGTAGCGTACTCGCTTCCCACGCCCGGGTTCCCGGGTTCGATTCCCGGCGGGGTCAGGGATTTTCTCTGCCTCGTGATGACTGGGTGTTGTGTGCTGTCCTTAGGTTAGTTAGGTTTAAGTAGTTCTAAGTTCTAGGGGACTGATGACCATAGATGTTAAGTCCCATTGTGCTCAGAGCCATTTCAACCATTTTCACTGAAGTCACCGTGATTCGAATGGGTCCCCTGGACATTGCAAGAGGCGGGACGTCGTTCTTCACAGGGTGTGTGATCACAACGGACGACTATGTATGCTCTGCAACGTGCTCCCATGCTGGCCCCAAGGACTGCCAAAGACTTCTTGTGGTAGGGCGTTCCATTAGTCCATCAGCACGATTGACAACTGTTGTATGGTCGTTGGTGCATGTGGACGGGCTGCACAACGTCTTCCCAAAGCATCCCACGCGTGCTTGATGGGATTAAATCGTGGGAGAGCGCAGGCCATGTTCGAAGCGCTCGCGTATTGTCAATCATACAAATGAAGTCAGGACCGAATACAGACCTGAAAGGAGGTACATGTGGGAAGAGTACAGTGTCACAATACGAGGGGGGACCCAAAAGAAACCGGACTCCGAGGGCGCTGCCACTCGTAGACGTAATGCAGGGTCCTCACGCTAGATGGTGTCAGTAGAGACCTTCATGAAACATCTGTGCAGACGGCGTCAGTGTAGAGCTGAACGTGCAAGTGTGGTATTGTGTTTCTCTGACTGTTGGCGGGTTACCTCTGCGAAGTTTTTATGACAACTTTAAAAGAACAAAGAGTGTGTGTGAAATTTTGTTTCCTGCTTAAAAAAACTGCAACGGAGACACACCAAATGCTTCAGGAAGCTTTTCAGGAGGACGCTATGAGCCGCACACAGGTTTTCGAGTGGTTTGGGCTCTTTAAACGTGGTGAGATGTATGTTGAAGACCAAGCTCGTCCTGGACGCCCTTCAACGTCGCGAAATGAGGAGAACACTGAAAGGGTCCGCCAAAAGATCAACGAGGATCGTAGCCAAACGATCGACCAAATTTCAGCAGAGACAGGAATCAGTTGGAGCTCGTGCCAGCGGATTTTGAGTGAGGATTTGCACATGAGACGTGTTGCTGCTAAATTTGTTCCGCGCCTTCTCACACAGTAGCAGAAAACCATCCGCATGAATGTGTGTCAGGACTTGAAAATAGAGATTGCACGTGATCCAAACTTCTTGAACAAAGTCATTACAGGGGATGAGAGTTTGTGTTACGGGTATGACCCAGAAACCAAGCAAGAGTCAAGCCAGTGGAGGACTCCCAACTCTCCCAGACCAAAAAAAGCAAGGCAAGTGAGGTCATATGTGGAGACGATGATGATTGTCTTTTCTGATGTTCGTGGAATTGTGCATCGGGAATTCGTACCCCCTGGCCAGACTGTTAACCAGCACTTTTACTTGGATGTTTTAAGGCGTCTGCGAGAGGATGTGAGGAGGAAACGCCCGGAACTTTGGCGATCAGGTGACTGGTTTCTGCTTCACGACGATGCTCCAGCACACACGGCCTTACGAGTGACCCACTATTTGGCATCTCAGAGGTGGTCTGTCATTCCCCACGCTCCGTATTCGCCGGACCTAGCCCCGTGCGACTTTTTCGCTTTCCCACGAATAAAAAAACGCAAAAAGGGGAGCGTTATGACGATGTTGAGGCGGTAAAAACAGCTTCGCAAAGGGCACTGGACAATATCAAACTTTAAGAGTTCCAAACATGCTTCCAACAGCGGGAAAAGAGACTTAACAAGTGCATCGCGTGTAATGGAGAGTATTTTGAAGGTGACAGAAGTAGTTTTGTAAAAAGGTTCACCAATAATTTGTTTATGAAAACAATCCGGTTTCTTTTGCCCCCCCCCCCCCCCCCCCCCCTCGTAACGTTGCCCATTGAGTGTATCGTGTTCAAAAATTTAGAGGTCAGTGCGACCATGCAACTTTATGCCTCCACACACCATAACACGTACAGTAATAAAACGATCATCTTCGACAACGTGACCGGGAGCATTGATGTTCCCGCCACTCACTATATGAGGGTATGTCTGGCATTGTCGAACATGATCGTTTTGGTGGTGCAGGTGTTAAGTTGTGAGGAGGCATAATGTTGCATGGGCGTACTGGCCTCCAAATCATTGGACGAGGTACAGACACCTGTGAGCGTTATTATGACACTGTACTCGTTCTCGAAGTGCGTTGTTTCAGAGGCGAAGTCGGCACTGGCTTGACTTTCGTGAATGACAGTGCTGGACCGCGTCGAACTGCGCTGCTGCAGGAGCCTGTAACACTCCTGATTAGTATTACGTCGATTGTTATTAACCGAAATAACATCCCAGCTTTAATTTTTATTCGACTGCGACCTGAAAGATAAGAATTAATCAAATTTAACTGCTTCAGGAGTTGCTGATAATCATAAGCCGAACAGTTGTGGGCCAACAGTCCAGTTGAGGGCCACCAGCCAAACTGTCTGTGTGTGTTAGACACAACGGACCTGCATCTGCAGTTACGGGCTTGGGAGCGATTTCGTGTGACAGCAGAGTCACGCTGGTGGTTATTCCACGCACCCTGCCTTCAAATTTGTACATGAGTTTGGTGATTCGGCCTGTTGTGCTGCCATTCACGAGCAGCGTTCCGGAGCGTGTTTCCCAGCAGGATAGAGCTGGCCCACATATCGCTGTTATTACTCAGCATGCTCTACAGAGTGTCGACACGTAGCCTTCACCAGCTCGGTCCAGATCTGCCCCCGATTAAGCACATATGGGACATCATCGTACTGTAAAAATGAAATGATCCTACGGCGTTGTTGGCAGGGAGGCGCGATGTGGGGGAGTTCGGCCGCCGTATTGCAAGTCCTGTTTAATTGACGCCACTTCGGTGACTTGCGAGATAGAGATGATGAAGGACACACAACACCCAGTCATTTCGATGCAGAGAAACTCCCTGAACCCGCCGGGAATCGAACCCGTGACCCCATCCGCGGGAAGCGAGAACGCTACCGGAAGCCCACGAGCTGCGGACGTCGGCGTCCTACTCCAACGTCATTCAAAGGAATATTAATCATCCCTTTATTAACCGACCAAGTGCATCAGGTATGGAACTCCATCTCATAAACTAACATCCGGCACCTGTACAGGATAATACATACACGTTTCCATGCTTGCATTCGACATTCTGGCAGTTATATCAGTTATTAATGTACAAGCATTTCACATTTGCAATGACTTACCTAGCGCTTACAGCAACATGTGCTCTTGCAGTATTAATCACATAAATATGTTACCTAGACAAATGTAACCCGAAATTTCATTATTCTACATTAATTATTTTTTGGTGATTCTATTTTTTGTTTGTAGTGTATAAAGGCAAGGCGAAGAGACACATGATACTCATTTGTTCTACTAACTGTTTCGAATAGAGTGAGGATATGTTCAGTTGTACTAAATCCTGTGTTAAACAAAGCTTGCTCGGTGGGTTGAACCAGGTGAAGTGTAGCGATTAAATGGTTCAAATAGCTCTGAGCACTATGGGACTCAACATCTGAGGTCATCAGTCCCCTAGAACTTAGAACTACTTAAACCTAACTAACCTAAGGACATCACACACATCCATGCCCTAGGCAGGAATCGAACCTGAAACCGTAGCAGTCACACGGTTCCGGGCTGAAGTGCCTAGAACCGCACGGCCACCGCGGCCGGCTGTAGCGATTATACATCGATCAGCAACAAAATCGTCTTCCATCACACATATACTGGAGCGACCGTCTGGACAAGAATGATGATCGCAGGCGACCTCTATATCCTTTCAAAAATTTTACACACATTTATATTTCTATGTAGAAAAAGAGTTCCGCGGATGCGAACCCCACACTTTTTTACGGCAGAAGTATGGGCCGTGACAAGAGAAAGCTGCGATTTATGATATACGCCCGAGCAGGCCACGTACAATTTCTGCGAGGTGATATATCTGCCTCGGCTATTTCCCCAGACACTCGTAACGGCGGACTGTCGGGCTCGCGGCACGCCTTGTAGCGCGGAACGGACCTGGCCGGTCCTAGCGCCACAGCTGCAGCGTAACTCCAGCCAATGACCCCATAAAAGTGATTTACATTACGGGTCAGTAATTCTGCACGTGCCAGTTCTCACGATCCTAACAGCATAGAAGGTTACGTCAATATTTTAAAGATCCTAAACCTCAAAGAGAATCTTCTCTAAGATCCGACGAGTTTGCTTAACACTTCCATGCTGAGAGGCCGGTGGCAATGTATAAAACTGTTCCCTGACGTTTCGACTCGGACTGCGACAGATATCTTGGGATATAAAATGGCTGCTGCAACAAGGACTGGAGGGGAACCTGAATTTATAGAACTGTATAGAAGGCATCACCTTTCGTCACGCCAAGCCTAATGCTTAATTGTCTCTGTCTGGCGTTATCATTCTCGACTAAAATTAATCGTTAGTCATTCTGTCGGCACGAAGTTGACGTGAAATTACTATAACGAGTAATTACTACTGCAAATTATAAGTTTGTAACATTCGCTTTCAAAGCAATGTAAATGCTAAATTTTTCTAAGACCAGTTGCACCGTATCTTTTACTATTTTCCATATAGGTCTAACTCTGTTCTCTCAATTATTAGATTTAGTCATATTGAGTATCCTTATAGATTTAAATAAAAAATATCGGTAAAAACAGTTTTAATTTTTGTGGTGGTAACAATCATTAACTGGTCCGATGATGGTTATTAGGCAACTGAATCCAACAGTCGATCAATTTAAGATGGTTATCAGGGAATCGAAATTGATTATACCTAGAAAATCAAAGCGGTTTGATCGCACAAAGAATCTTTAAGGGCCGCTAGTTACATAACTTGGAATTTTTGTTATATGGGCATTAGGACTTTTCCAAATGTATGTTTTTGTATGTAAAATTTTGTTTGTTAATTTGCTAACTCTGCAGACTTCGGTAGAAGCTATAAAGTCGCAGTTAGTATTTCCGAACTTGAACGTGGTAAGCAACCAATACTGTTTACACATACCTGTGCAAAGGTCGGAGTCTGACATCATCATACCGCTGGTTATGACCAAGGAATCGCTCCCACTGGGTTTCGGAGCTTGTCCTACATTGTTTCCTGATCTTAAACCTCTTTGTTTTCTGGGAAAGTTGTTTTTGTGTTTTTTACGCTCTCTAAGCTCACAGTACATACAAGCGAAGTAATAATTAGACCTCGATAAAACCTTAACGTGGGGGTAGCTATTTTGACACAGAGGAAACAGCGCACTACATCGTAAAAAAAATGTAGAGCTTGTACCGAAAGAGCGCCAGCTGGCTATGTGTCACATTCGGAAATCGCGAAAAGAAAAGGAATGAAAGCGAGAAAACCTGAGACAACATGCGAAATTTACCAACTGACGTGATACGTTCCGCATCTAACATTAGGCTCTGCTAAGCTTATCAGGTAAGTTTTGCATGTTTTCACAGAGTTTCCCATTTTCATTTAACATATAATCTTCTAATAACAGAAACGCACCATGCTAAAGCATAATCACCCTCGCCGGCCGGTGTGGCCATGCGGTTCTAGGCGCTTCAGTTTGGAACCGCGTGACCGCTACGGTCGCAGATTCGAATCCAGCCTCGGGCATGGATGTGTGTCATGTCCTTAGGTTAGTTAATTTTAAGTAGTTCTAAGTTCTAGGGGACTGATGACCACAGATGTTAAGTCCCATAGTGTTCAGAGCCATAATCACCTTCAAGAACAAGGAAGGTCTTGTGACAACGTAGACACACCTGAAAAGTGGACCCACAGGTAGGAGTGCATAATATAGCCTAATGAAACACGAATATTAGTGACTGAAGGCGTCGTTTCAAGGTACTTTCACGGTATAGTGATGTATGCAACTATAAAACACGGTTAAAATGAACTTGTCATTTGAAAGCTGTTGCAGAAGCTCCTTTTCGTGTTAACGTAAGGCGTTTATACCCAGGCTAAGAAATAATTAAACGCAGTAGGGTCACTGAGAGCGTAAAAAAAAAGGTGGTGAGACAAATACTAGTATAATCTTGAACGTGGCAGCAGTCAGCAACAGTAGAGGGCTGGGTTGTTTTGGGGGCAGGGGACCAGACAGTAAGGTCATCGCTCTCATCGGATTAGGATAGGGCGGGGAAAGAAGTCGTCCGTACCCTTTCGAAAGAACTATCCCGGCATTTGCCTGGAGCGATTTAGGGAAATCACGGAAAACCTAAATCAGGATGGCCAGCAGCAGTAGAATTATGGGTGCAACAGTCAACCACTTACACTGCAAAAGTTCATTCGAACCTTTACGTAAGTTCCAACAGATATAAACCTGTATTCCTCAGAAGAAGTAACAACACCTAAAAATAGGATCGATTACAACCAGCACATGAAATTCTTATGTACAGCAAAAAGGACATGAAAATTTACATACAGTTCAAAGACAAAAAAAAAGTCTTACGTGTTGTATATTGTGTGAAAAGAGAAAAAAGCTATAAGGCTTAGTCAACAGTAAAATGATCGATGTAAATGCTATGGCAAATCAACAATAAAATGATCCATATGAAATCTAAGGTAGACCTACATCATACACACAGACAACTAAAAAGACAAAAGGAGCAAGCCAGCAGGAAACTTACACCCACGTGGCGCTCATATCAGAAGAGAGGCCTACCACAAATGGTAGCTGACGTGTGAATAAATCTGAATTAAAGTAACATTACAGAAACAGTAATATTACAAAAACTATAAAAAAGCGTATGAACCTGTACGAATGGGGAACAAAATTACGACACACATTTAAGGAGGATGTTGACAGATAACGTCTTTGAGAAAAATAACATCATGAAAAAGTGCGGAAAACTCGATACAGCTGCCATGTCAATTTAAGAACAACCTGAAAGCCATCGATACAGTAGCTGTAATTTACTATTTATTATTAATAATAAATTACAGTTGAATTGAAAAAGTTTGCCGCCCGATGTGACCGAGCGATTCTAGGCGCTTCAGTCCGGAACCGCGCGACTGCTACGGTCGCAGGTTCGAATCCTGGCTCGGGCATAGATGTATGTGGTGCCCTTAGGTTAGTTAGGTTTAAGCAGTTC
This sequence comes from Schistocerca piceifrons, assembly GCF_021461385.2. Lineage (NCBI taxonomy): Eukaryota > Metazoa > Arthropoda > Insecta > Orthoptera > Acrididae > Schistocerca > Schistocerca piceifrons. The sequence goes on from NC_060139.1 coordinate 378,807,625, forward strand.
TAAGTTCTAGGGGACTGGTGACCTCAGATGTTAAGTCCCATAGAAATTTGAACTTGAACTATTTGAAAACGGGCTTTGAAATTTTAAATTTCTTTAGCAAGTCCAGTTTCAAATGCTTCTATTCCATTCTCTTCCAATTTAATAGGGGAGTGTCCACATTGTATGAGGTGCTGAGCATAACTAGAGCTGTGAACATCACCGCCTCCTTTACCAAACACATATTCTCTGAATCTAACTTTGACTGCTCTTCCTGCCTAGATGTGAAGCCTAGACTTAATGATCCCATTGTTATTAAAAACCTTATTGTAGATCTGAATACTGATGTTGACAATGCCAAAATAGACACATCTCACCAAGTTGGGATTGCGATTGTGTGATGTAATATGTTGGGAAAAGAATGCTCTTTCAAAGACAGTATGCTGCTATAGAGCAGACGATAACTAGCAGTATAAATCGGAAACTTAAGAACAGTGATATTTACACGTACTCTACCGCTAGGGTGCAAAGAAAAATTGTAAATCGTTGAAAAAGTGCTAAAAAAATGGTTGAAGAGTTCCGTAAAGATTGTCCGTAAAAATGAATTCCAGAGCACTAGTTTTGAGGAGCCAGTTTACGGTCCATAAAGATGGTCACCCAATCCGCCCGATTGTCGACACTATTGGCAGTGCTTACCATAAGTTGACCAGGTTTATACATACAAAGCTTAATGACGCATACCTGTCTGAAAAGAGACTTTCGATCAAAAATTCAGTAATTTGATTAACGACTTGAAAACTATTACATGTTATCCGCAGGCCAAGCTTGCTTCCCTTCATATAACCATCTTACATTCCAATGTCCCGGTTGACATTAATTTGGAGAGTTCTGAAAATAATTTGCTTCTTCACAAAAAGTTAACACATTCTAAAAGTTATGAACGTATGTTGTTGCTTCGAATTGGGGTGAAACACACTTACTTTATTTGACTATCAATTATATATGCAGCCTTTTGGTATGGCCACGGGTAATCCCCTAACCGGCGTTTTAGTTGACATTTTCATAAATTCCCTCGAACAAGATTTCCTCAATAATATTTCTGAGCTAAAAAATAACATTAGCTTCTACGCTCGGTACCTTGACGATTTAATTATTGTATTCGACGAACTTGTGAAAAATTAGATCAACCGCGTCATATTTTCAATCAGTTTTGCGAGAAAAAGGATGTTCGCCAAAGAATTGCAGAACGAAAATAGTGAGTTGAATTTTCTAGATCTTATTTTGTATATAATAAACGATAAAAATGTCTTCAGAATTTTTCGTAAGCAATTTTTTTTTTCAGATAACGTTATCCCGGTTGGATAGACTCCCTCTCACGCATAAAAATTTGTCTTTTTTACATTCTAGTATTAACTGTGCTTTTGTTACTCCGTTACCCCGAGGAATTTTCGAGAAGAGATACGTTTGACTCAATTATAGCCAGTGATAAGGGCTAAGAACTGCCATTAGTAAACCGAATTTGAGATACTAAAACCGCTAAAAAATATTCCACTCTAGGAGATCAGGAACTTGAAAATGGAGGTGAAGAGGAAGAAAATTTCTCTTCCATGCCGTTTCTAGGGAATGTTTCACGTTAGGTAAGTTGCCTTTTTACTAACAAATGTGGCAGGACCTCATGCTACGTTCACACTAACCTATTAAACTGGAAGACAGAGTTATTTTGCACAGGGAGTAGACTGGATTTGCTAGAGAAATTTGAAATTTTAAAGCGTATTTTCAGTTATACGGATTTTATTCTTGACGATAAATTACGACTTAAAAACGGTAATTTTTTCAATAGTTTTCGGCCGTTTCTTAAATTGAAATAGCAGCTGTGTAGGGTTTCCCGCGTTTTTACGAGATGTTATTTTTCTCGAAGACGCATTTTTTTTGTTTGTTTTAGGGCGCAAAACTGCTACGGTCATTAGCGCCCGGAAGACGCAATTTGTCTGTATCATACTTTAATGTGTGTCATAGTTTTGTTCACTATTTGTATATATGCACATTGTTTTTTCTTATGTTACTATTTCTTTAATGTTATTTTAATGTAATTCTATTAGCATGTCAGGTGTTCCTGATGATTGGCACCAATTCTTATGTGAGCGCCACGTAGGCTTCGCTTTCTTGCTGGCTTGTCTCTTCTGGCTTGTTAGCTGTCTCTCTGTGTGATGCACGTCTGTCTTACAAGGAACCCCTTGAGTGCGAGGTCGCAAGTTCAATCTTTAGTAAGACTAATTGAAAATATTGTGTTAGCATTTATGAAAATATTGTGTTAGCAATTATGACAGGTAAAATATTGGCTGTTAATGACTCACCATGTGTACAAGGGGGGCGACAGAAAATAAGTGTCCGGTAGGAAATTTTTGGAAATTTGTGGTAAGGACTATGGAACTAAACTGCTGAGGTCATCGGTCCCTAGGCTTACGCACTACTTAATGTAACATAAACTAACTTATGCTAAGGACAACACACACACACACACATCCATACCGGAGGGAGGACTCGAAACGGGGACAGCCGCGCGAATCGTGACAAGACGCCTAAGATCGCACGGCTATCCCACGCGGCCTGCAGAGGTCAACCTTCTATGGGATGTGTGTATTACACTTCACAAAATGGACATGGTCTACATTCAAGAAATGTTCAAAACAAACCATTAACGTTCATCATCAACACTGAACGAAACATGGGGCTCCACAGTGATCAAGAAGGTTGGCAGCATCAAGATCAAAGGCGAACTTCTTGCGAATTACAAACAGTACAGGTCATTCAACTAGGTATCCACTCTTAAAGAATGCATATAAAATCACACTGGTGTAACGTGGTGATGGGAACTGATGGACTGTGATGGTATGTGACCGAATAGTCCGCCGTGGAAGTTGTCGTGAAACTGGGTATCCTTTCAGGTGTAGCTGAAGACAGTCCGATAATATGTTTTATAGCCACGGAAAAGACGAACATCCAGAGGTTTTCCCGTGGTTCCAGGTGGTATGAAATGCGATGTCACACAATTTTCAGTAGGAATATGAGTATGATTTTTATACGCAGACCAGGAATCAAGCAAAAGCAAGCTATTTTGACCAGCTTTTGGCCAAAAAAAGGGCTTATACCATAGTTGTAGACCTTTTACGCCCATTTTCCCAGTCTTGCTTGCTCTGACGTAAGTATTCCATACTACCCTTGCAGGATCATGCAAACAAGAAAGCATCGTAGGGGGTAAATGATCTCCAACTTCTCACAGCAGCGTACATACAACTTTCCAGCGATTTTATCAACCAGGTTAAGGCACTGATGCTAGCTGATCTTGATGAAATTCTTTTGGGACACAAAATTTCCAGGATTCATTACATATACGTTTCCTCTTCAAATCTTTGTTGGTTGAAGTTGGAAACAAATTCCTTTCTGAATGATGGGTTAAGTTTGTTTACCTGTGCATCGTCAAGCTGACGATTTTTTCGAAATTTCGTTATCTTATGGCTTACAATTCTGTAAGACTGTTTGAAGTTATGCAACCATCCACTGCGAGCCTGCGAGTTGCGCGCATCGCTGCCGCTGCGCGCTACGCTTTCTTGGCCGACGAGAGCTTACGGAGTTCTGTGCTGTGGGCGATGAGAGGAGCAAATTGTCGTGTGTTGCTTTAACAACGCAAGCATATTGTCGTGCTCTGCGCGCTACAGCATGGGAAAGAAGGACACGCAGAAGGAACCTGCTGCCATGAGGGGCCCTTCGGTTGTGCGAGTCACTGAGTCTGCCAACCAAGGCAAGATGAACCGAGAAGACGAGTCGCAGCCCGTCCCCCCTTTGTACGTTCAATGCAGACGCGAGTGGACGACGCTTTTCGACTTAATGACGACCTGCGCCAAGAACGAGGTGGTCTACGAGTCTGTCGAGACAGACTTGCGTTCTGGCAGCAAACCTGGCGGACCACAGGGCGACCAAGAGCACTGTGACCGCCCACACAGTCGACGCGCCGCCAGCGTTTGAGAAGGCGCCTTCCGCTGGAAAGAAGACGACGACTAAGGCGTTCCTAAGGGGGTTGTCCTGGTGCTGTGACGAGGCAGCGGACCGTGAAGGGCTGTTGCGACCCGGGTTCGGTAACGCAACCGAACCAACAAGAAGAAGCCGCCTCTCTACGCCACGACCGTGCAAACGGCCGATGACACAGCGACATCTTCGGATTGCGGAAGCTGCTGGGCTTCCCTGTTATAACAGAAGCTCTCCCAACCGCCATGGACCCCTAGCCCAAGTGCTTCATGTGCCAGGGCGAGGGCCATGTCGCCAAGTACTGCCGCAACACGGGGCAGTGCGTCAAGTGCTCCGCCGAGCACGACAGCCGCGCCTGCGACCGCGGCAGAGAAGTGTTGCCGACTTGCGCCCTGTGTGGCGCACCGCACGTCGCCAGCTGGCGGGCGAGGCGGCCGCACAGACACAGCGGAAGAGACTACGACGTCGACGACAATGACGGTCGCAGACCAGCCCGGGTCAACAGAGGGAAAGCGCAGAAGCATATCCCCCCCCCCCCCCCGGATGGTGTGGGGACGGCCAGGAGGCGGACGGACGGGATGCAGCTCGCGCCCCCGACAAGATCGGCGGCGGCGACTTCAGTAACGCCGTGGAGTAAGCCACAGCAGCCCTCAAAGCCGTCATGGCGGCAGAGAGGGCTGCCTTCGCAGCTACCGTGGTTGCAGAGAACGAAGAGGCCTTGAGGCAACTGCGTGCAGTCCTTGACCGAGACCTACGTCCAGCAGAAGGAGTTCGAACCCCTGCAAACGCTCCTGCAACATCGCAGAAGGGCGTTCGTGCGCCTACCCCACCAGCCATCGCAGCAGCGCCGCAGTGGAAGGGTGCCAGGGAGACAGCCGTCGACACAACGGTAACGGCAGCGACTCCGACTGCCATGGGGCAGCCTCCGCTAGGGAGAGAGAAGACAAAAGGGCAGCATAAATCACGAATGCGCGTGAGAACGGCCTGCAGCTCTCCGACGAATCTGCGGTGCAGTGCGCCGAGCAAGCAGAGCTGCTCGAGGAACAGCTGCGGCAGAACTGCGCCACGCAGTAGCAGGGGACGCTGACCAACAGCAAGCTGCCGCCATTCAGCATCAGCCTGATGGTTCTGTGCCAAGTCACTGACGTCACGGCGCAGCAGAGGGCTCAACGCAACGAACTGCGCTACCGCACCGGACTCCTTTTATTATAACGACCAATGGCACTGACACGGCATCCTCTTCCACGATACCAGCTGTTATCAAACCTACCCTTGCATGACCTGTCGCAGTAAGCAAGACATCCGCTGCTGCTCTTACTACCCGACCAAACTATCGCAGAGGCTTTTCTTCTCTTCGCGCTTGCCTTGGTACTTTTTTCCCTCTCCCCTACAAACCGCTGCCCTTCGTTCGACTTTCGACCCACTCTATCTCCAGATGAGCGCGTATTAAGGGTTAACCTTAACCAGACGTACGCAAACATCGCAGTACCCTCATCCTGCGACACCTCACTTTAGTCAAAACTAACCGTTGTGCAGAGATGGCAGTAGACCTTTTGAGTTGACCATCATGCCGCTGTGGGCGTGGAAGGCTGGTTCAAATGGCTCTGAGCACTATGTGACTTAACATCTGAGGTCATCAGTCCCCTAGAACTTAGAACTCCTTAAACCTAACTAACATAAGGACATCACACACATCCATGCCCGAGGCAGGATTCGAACCTGCGACCGTAGCGGTCGCGCGGTGCCAGACTGAAGCGCCTATAACCGCTCGGCTACACCGGCCGGCGAAGCGCGCAAACACCGTTTTTTGTTACAAGTGTGCCCTATCCTCTTTTGAATACCCGTAGATTTTCTTATGCACTACACGGTTATATTGCTGCCGGCTCTTTCGACATCAGTTCATGTTTTTTTCTACGCTGTCGATGATCTTTCATGTACGTATTTCTGTTTAGTACCCGCTCCTTGGACAGCGATTGCCCTTTACAACGTTTCACTGGCTCCATGTCCGACAAGGATGATGAACTACTTGGTTGGTCACCTGTTTCAGTATCACTTTCACATCTTAAGCACGTATTGTCATCGTTCTATTCCTCGTGTACATTGTCCGTACAGTCGAGCGTATACGACATACACGTTCCACTGATACATCTTGCAGGAACAGTAACATTTTACTTGTCACTTCTTTCTCACTCTTCGAAATTCCATGGGTTCCTTCCTGACGGAATGTCAACTTCGGTAACTGTTGATACAGATGTAGTACAATGTTTTCTTTGTTCATCGTTGTCATTGCCCTGCTTTGTATCAACACCATTGCAGTATAACACTGTTGTGAGTTACTCGTCGACTAAGTAGTTCAGCAACGCTCCGTAGCCTCACACTGCGTTCATCGTTGCATACCTCCAGTGCCACCCCCTGTTGCCATTAGCAGCTAATATTGTGGTTGCCTGGCAGGCAATATGTGGGGCTTCGAACTTCATAAACATCATTAGCTTTTTGTGGCATCGCCCTCAAGGGGTTCCTTGTGAGATTTTACGTGGATCATTTTTAATGTTGACGTAACCTAATGTCTATGCCATAGCATTTATATATATCATTTTACTGTGGACTAAACCTTACTGGCTCGTTTCTCTTTCCACAAAATATGTAATATTTCCACTGTATGTAATTTTAAATGTTTCTTTTCGCTGCACATATTACTTTCATGTACTGGTTGAATATATCCTATTTTAGGTGTTATTACTTCTTGCGGCGAAAAACTGGTTTATATTTGTCGAAACCTAAGCAAGTGATTGAATAAACTTTTCGCGTGCAACTGGTTGGCTGTATGAGCCTCCAAACATTGGTAAGTAACGTGAAATGATACAGTTTCTGTTCCGAGGTTTTTTAATGAACTGACAAAAGGCAAACATGAGATAGGTTGTACAATATTGAATTCCAAACTTTACATCTCCATCTACATACACTATGTGATTTTTTCACCATGTATAAACACTAAGAATGGAGTGGTGAGAGGATACGGAACGCAAAGCACCCCCAAGAAACGCCGACAGTATCGACCTGATAGGCGACGTGGAAGGAAAAGTAATCTCACAATACGATCGCCAATTATCCCGACCCACACATTCCGGCAGCACCGATGATGATGATTCGCTGTCACCATACCATAGGGGTTCTGCGTACTGCTCCACAAATGATTGTTATGAAAGTTGAAGATATCACTTCACGGAAAGGTGGCCTCATCTGTGAATAGGATGGCTGACACAAATCCTTGAATCGTGGTTGCCTGGTCAAGAAAGCAGTGAGAAAACTGCTCCAGATGCAGAAAATCTGTGGCTAGTAAGCACAGCACACGCTGTAAGTGATAAGGGTACCAACAGTTGTCATGGAGAATGTGGCGTCGATAGTTACGATGCCACAACGCAGGTGCACGCTCTCGCAAGTTGGCACTACGAGATAAGACTAACTACACCGACGACGGCGCCCTCAGGACCACGCTGTGGAGTTGAAGGAGTGTCGTATTGATTTCACCCGATTTCATCAAGAGCAGACGGCCTGGAAATATCGCTTCTACTGCTGAGTAGGCTAGCTTGCTGTTGAGACTTTGTATTATTTACGTTCAGTTAAAGTTTTGACAGCCACGAGTATTTGTTAGTTTTGAGATTATACAGAACAGTCATCCTAACTTCACAGGATTATACAATACAGAACAGTCATCCGAACTTCACAGGATCAGACATGGACTACGGCTCCACACCTACGTGATCATCCTAGCCAAAGTTATGTATGCATCTGATATGTACTTGTGTTTTTGACTCTATAAAAAGTGTAAAAAGTTACATGCAGTACCGAAGTGTTTCACCTCTCCTGCTCCTACTCGCTTCCTTCACTCTCGGCCTATATTACAGAAGCAGTTTACAGGACCAGATCCACGCACAGCCTATCCAGGCTGGATACAAAAGAGAATGTTCCACACGGTACTCTGGCTTACCCTGTACTGGCGGGCAGGCTGCCTGGCACTGACACGGCGGTCGCCTTTACGGTGTTAATCACATTTTCCTCCAAGTCTGGTGTCCGATCATTTAGGGTACGTCCTTCATAATTTCGTGCTTTCTGAAACGACCCTGTCTCAGACAAACGGCGAAACACTGTTGCAAACAATGAATGCTGTGGTTGTTGTGTCTCCTTATACAATCTTGCTGCCCGCCGTCCATTGCCATTTGCCTTTCCGTAAGTAAACACTATTTCGGCAAGTTCTCGATTCGAATACGCAACCATTGTGTAGAAAGCTGTATCGCATCCCACTACAATGTGAGTCAGCAAGAGAATGAATATGACACATTACCAATTACTATGAAAGGAGAGGGCGCTAGGACATGACGTATGAGGAACAGTACCACCCTCTAGGAGGAAACTAAGCAAAGTGTAACCGTGGATGCATGGTGCAGCGCGTATTAGGCCGCAACCTCTGTAACAATTTATAAGTGAATAAATGGTCTCTAGCATGGAAACCAAGCATTTCCGGACATAAGTTCATTAGACCTTTTTCGTTCCGTATCTTCTTATCGATTTATTCCTAAAGTTCGTACATGGTAGAAAAATCACCCTGCATACTCCCCAAGCCAGCTTACGGTGCATAGTTTTACATACCTTGTTGCATTAGTTTTCCTTTACCACGTACAAATAGAGCTAGAGAAAAACAACTTATATGCTTCCGTTCGAGCCTCAATTTATCTTACCTTCTCTTGTCTTCGTGATCCTTATGTGTTTCAGGAAAAGAACCTCGTCTTCCCTCCAGAGATGCCCAGTTGAATTCACTAAGTATTTCCGTAATACGTGTTGATCGAACCTATCCGTAATAAACATAGCAGCACTCCTCTGAATTACCTAGATGTTCTCCTTTAATCCGACCTGGTAGTAATCCTGCACACTCGAGTAGTACTCAAGAATGGGTCGCACAAGTGTTATGTACTCGGTCTTATTTGTAGATGTGGCCCACTTTCCTTAAATTCTCCAGGTAAACCGAAGTCGACCGCTCACTGTCCCTACTACCGACCTATGTTCTCGTACCATTTCATATTACTTTGCAACATTACTCTTAGACACTAATCGATGCGACTGTTTCAGGCAGCACACTACTAATGCTGTATTCGAACATTACTCGATTGTTTTTCCTACTCGTCTCCATGAAGTTTAGCAATGCCAACGTATTTTCATAGAGTGAATTCCCAAGGGGGTGGGGGTTACCTTGTGCAAATCCACGAAAAAAATTAAAAAAACTTAATTCGTTAACTGTTCTTGATATTTACAAACAACATACTTTTTAAAGAGGTACTGACTGGTTAGTAGGGCCCAGAATATCAAAGTATCTTTTAGTACACTCTTACCAACATGAAGACATTTTCAGTAACGTGTCCTACGTAGGGGGAATACTTTATGCCCACCTTATATAGAACTTACAAAACGCAAATTGCTGCGTTTTGCTTACACATACTTTTTAAAGCGATACTGAAGCGTCACTTAGGTGCTGCAAGAGGCGACTGCTGGGAAGGCGTAAGCAGATTTGCTTCTGTATCAGGCGGCACTCTCCTAGTTCGCTCTTTGCCAGTTTTCTCGGAAGGATGGCAGTGATCTATGGTCACCGCAGTGAAAGAAATCAGAATTAGGTAATTATTAGTCCGCAGCTCGTGGTCTTGCGGCAGCGCACGGGGTCCTGGGTTCGATTCACGGTGGGTCCAGGGATTTTGTCTGCCTCGAGACGACTGGGTGGAGTGTGTCCTTCGTCATCATTTTACCATCATTGACTCGCAAGTCGCTGAAGTGGCGTTAACTAAACAGGACTTGCAAAACGGTGGCCGAACTCCCCCGCATGGGGCCTCCCAGCCAACGGTTCAAATGGCTCTGAGCACTATGGGACTTAACTTCTCAGGTGATCCGTCCCCTAGAACTTAGACCTACTTAAACCTAACTAACCTAAGGAAATCAAACAAATAGATGCCCAAGGCAGGATACGAACCTGCGAGCGTAGCGGTCGCGCGGTTCCAGACTGTAGTGCCTAGAACCGCTCGGTCAACCCGGCCGGGTATCACACTTCATCTACATCTACATCTACATCCATACTCCGCAAGCCACCTGACGGTGTGTGGCGGAGGGTACCTTGAGTACCTCTATCGGTTCCCCCTTGTATTCCAGTCTCGTATTGTTCGTGGAAAGAAGGATTGTCGGTATGCCTCCGTGTGGGCTCTAATCTCTCTGATTTTATCCTCCTGGTATCTTCGCGAGATATACGTAGGACGGAGAAATATACTGCTTGACTCCTCGGTGAAGGTATGTTCTGGAAACTTCAACAAAAGCCCGTACCGAGCTACTGAGCGTCTCCCCTGCAGAGTCTTCCACTGGAGTTTACCTATCGTCTCCGTAACGCTTTCGCGATTACTAAATGATCCTGTAACGAAGCGCGCTGCTCTCCGTTGGATCTTCTCTATCTCTTCTATCAACCCTATCTGGTACGGATCCCACACTGCTGAGCAGTAATCTAGCAGTGGGCGTACAAGCGTACTGTAACCTACTTCCTTTGTTTTCGGATTGCATTTCCGTAGGATTCTTCCAATGAATCTCAGTTTGGCATCTGCTTTAACGACGATCAACTTTATATGATCATTCCATTTTAAATCACTCCTAATGCGTACTCCCAGATAGTTTATGGAATTAACTGCTTCGAGTTGCTGACCTGTTATATTGTAGCTAAATGATAATGCTGCAAACTACAAGATCAGCGTTTCCTTCCATGTGTAGGGTGACAACCATAGTATAACCGGTTCGCTGCTGTATGCAAAACGGAACTGTGAAACTGTTCGGCAGGACGTGTTCGCTGCTCTGCCCCGGTCTGCCTCGCCTGGCCCCGCCTTGCCTTGCACACATAAGGCGGCCGTAACGTTTCATGGAGCGTCGCTACAGTCAATTTAACTTCAAACAGCAGGCGGGATGTTGCCGGCAACCATAAAAGCGGCCGCCGCAGGCCCTCTAAGTGCGCACTCCCAGCTTCGGGGCGCCGTGCGCGGGCCGCCCTCGTTCCGCGGAACGCCTTATACGCGAGCCCGGAATGCACGCCGTCTCGGCGATTCCTTCCACTTCATGGGCGTCGACACACGTGTCGCTACACAGTGCCCGTATGCTTCGTAACCCGTTTCCCAAGTAAGCCCAGAAGCGAACTTCAAAGACAGCCATAACCGAGGAACGATACTTCCAGCTGTGTAATGCAGCGGACTATGCGCAAATTGTTGTGGAAGCTGTTTTGTCCCCGGGAAGTATTCGGAGAGTAAATGAATGTGCTCTGTCTTAAATCATCGCAGATTAGCAAAGACATATTGCCTTGCAAAGTCATTCTGCAAATAATATGCAGCAGACGCTCTTTGTACTCACCAAGAGTACAAGACGTTATCTCGAATTGATAGAAGTCTATATGTGACTGTAGGCTTTCCCGGCATTGATGAAGATTTCTCGGGTCTGCAGCCGGGTGGTAGCGTTGATATCTCGCGACGTTTCGGTAAGTGTCATACTACCCATCTTCTGGCGAAGTGTCGAGATTCGCGGAGAGCGGTCTATTTATATGAGCGGTCACGCCCCTCCACTGGACCTCGGGTGGCTGCGGTGGACCAACGGCGTGAGCGCGGTGGTGGGGGATGGCGGTCGCTCCCAGCGGCGGTGTTGAGTTGGTATCCCTCATCTCTGTTGACCAGATTGTCGTGAATCTATGGATTCTTTGATAACGCTTTCCCAGAAGCCAGATGCTCGGCACAGTACCTTCGTGTTTTCGAAGTTGAAGGCTTGTTCTTCATTTATGCTGTGTTCTGCTATGGCTGATTTTTCTATGTGACCTAGTCGCACACATCTGATATGTTCTTCGCAGCGTCTAGATATGCAGCGTTCTGTTTGCCCAATGTATTGTTTTCCACATTTTTTCTCTTACCTCATTCAACTAGCATCAACTGTTTTCTTAGAGGAGGTCCAATAACTACGAAATTCTCTCTATTTAACACGTTATAACGCGGAAGCTAATTACTCGAGTACCAAACTTGGTAGCATTAATGTTCAAATCATGGGGAAGAGAAATGATACAGAATCAATTCAACTGAAACACTTTTCATATGCTGCTACGGTACATCATACCATTACATACCTGCCGGCTGGAGTGTCCGAGCGGTTCTAGGCGCATCAGTCTGGAACCGCGCGGCCGCTACGGTCGCACGTTAGAATCCTCCCTCGGGCATGGATGTGTGTGATGTCCTTAGGTTGGTTAAGTTTAAGTAGTTCTAAGTTCTAGGGGACTGATGACCTCAGATGTTAAGTCCCATAGTGCTCAGAGCCATTTGAACCATTTTGAACCATTACATACCGGTACCACCACAACCACGAAAGGGGTTCACTATTGCACCCATCAGTGTTCAGAAGAGTCTGGAAGCGTAGGATTGCATCCTGCACAGCGTAACGAAGCATGTCCATAGGTATGCTGGCTGCCTCTCTCGATATGATGCGCTTCAGATCAGCATATGTGTGAATGTTCCCCTAGTGAACCCCGTCCTTCAGGAAGCCCCACAACCAGTAATCACAGGGACTAAGATCAAGTGATAGTGCCGGCCAAGCATTTGGAATCAATCGGCTGATAATTCGATCGTTTCAAAATGTGTTTCGGAGAAGCAGATGTGCTGTGAGGGCCCCATCTTGCATGTAAACAGTTGAATTCAGTGCGTCTGTCCCTCCTGTAGGGCGCGTATGGTATGCTGGCAAGGCATATAGCAATAACGCTATCCAGTCACAAGGCACGTCTTTGGTCCTTGACCGCCAACCTGTTCAATAAAGAATGGGCCAATGATGAACGTTGCCGTGAAGCCATACCATACGGTGGCACATTCACCATACAGAGGAACTTCATGCACAGTGGCTGGAGTTGAAGATCCCTACACTCGGCAATTCTGTGGATTCACCTCACCGGTCGGAGGAAAAAAACATCGTCTGTCCATAGGATGGCTCAGAGCCAGCCGTCGTCAATTTCAAATGTTTCGAGAAGGTGGAAAGCGAAGTTAACAAGTCCTTGTGCGCCCTGTCGTACAAGCTACTGCACGATATGGATCTTGTACGGATACCTTTTGGGAATGGTTCGAAGCACCTTCCGTACAGTGGACCACGGGATATTCAACTGTTGTGACACAGAACGCACACTGCGTGCTTATCGGGAATTGCGCGCAGCGTTGTCTGCTATAGCAACAGCGATTTCATCAACCACCTGTGGTGCAACTGGTTATCTGCCTCTTCCCGCAGCGACGCCTATTTCTCCAGTTGATTCGAACATCTTCATCGTGTTCCGCACAGCAGGTGGAGAAAGATATAATCCTTTCAGCCATTGATACTCTCGAAGTGTTTCTGCAGCGTTACTGTTGTTTAGATAACAGAGCTTCAACAATAATGCCATCCTCCTTTTGCCTAAGCTCGTGTTGACCCGTCAGCAAGTGCACTGCGACTGGTTAGGTGTGTGAGAGTACAAATCACGGTGACTGAGCGCGGCACCTGGTAGCCATAGTTTGAACTGGACGGTGGCCAACGCCACGCATGGAAATCATGCACCCCATACTCTGTACATTAATGCTATCAAGTTTGGTACTCGTACGGTAATTAGTTTCTGTGTTATAACGTATTAAATAGGGAAAGTTTAATTATAACCACCCGGTATTAACGCATAATTCTCGCTCTTTACTTCTTACCTACACACATGCATGCAACATACCAGGGACATTCAAAAATTTTTAACTTTCACCTCAATAAAATAAAGTTGCTTCATTACCTTTCTGCTTGTTTGTAGGTACACTGCCTGATCAAAAATTCCGAGCAGCTATTAGTGGACATTGATAACGGGTATGTCTATCATTCGCCTTTTCGACGGCATAATCTTCGTGCTGGGGACACTTTCAGTAAAGGGTCTGAATGCCTGTCGATGAATGGCAGCCCGTTTTTCCCGAGGATTCGTAACGAGAGGAGGTAGAAGTAACAGAAGCTAGTATCTGGAGCGAAGTCGACGTTCTAACTCATCCTGAAAATGTTCCACAGGGGTTCAAATCGGGACTCTTGGCAGCCCACTTTATTTCAGGAATGTAGTTGCCCATAAATGATTGTCTCACTGAAGCTGCTTTATAACGGGATGTACTGTCGTGTTGATACATTCGTCGGCTACTATGTGTTCTACTATTGTACGCAGTTCACAATGCTGTAGAATAATTACATGTCTTTGCGCATTTAGCGTTTTCTTAAACACAGTGAGTTCCACGTCCTAATCACGGAAACCTGCGCCATACCGTAACACCACCTCCTCCATACTTTACAGATGGCGCTATACACGGTGGCAGGTACCGTTCTCCAGGCACTCGTAAAGCTAAACCTCTACCGAAGTTCCACAGGCTGTAGCCTGACTCATCATCCCAAATCATTCCATTCCTGTCATCCATTGTGCTAACGCGTCGCTCTTTACACCACCTCAACGATAGGATCCTCCACATTCTGGACATACATATTGATGAAAACTTGAACTGGATGGAGCATGCTACCGAGTTTCTCAAACAATTAAATTCAGCTACTTTTGGACTCCTTATAATAGCTAGTCTTCGAAACAAAGTAATTAACCTTGTGACACATTTTCCACATATCCACTCAATAGCGTCTTATGGGGTAATTTTCTAGGGTAGCCTACCACTTGGAAAAAATAAAAAAAATATTGAGTGCACAAAAACGAGGGGTAAGAATAATAGGTTTTCTTCACCCAGGTACTTCATGAGGGTACACCTTCAAGCAGTTCTGCATTTTAACTGCGCCGCCACAATACACATATTCCCTAATGAAAATCGTCATAAATAATCCACGACAATTTGAGAACAAAAAATGGTTGAAATGGCTCTGAGCACTATGGGACTTAACATCTGAGATCATCAGTCCCCTAGAACCCTCGCAGTAGAGCAGCCCACTGGTGTGTGGTTTTCATAACATCATGCGGTTTATTTCTCTTTTACTGACATCAGAGTCAGTTTTTGAAGAAAATCTGCGAAAGAAACGAATATTAATCACCTACAATATAAACTTAGTAACTGGGAGCACCTGTTCTATTTCAGCTCACTAAACATCTTATTTGGTATTATATATTCTCTTACGTTCCCCGGTACTGAACACATTCCTGGAGTTTCACCAGATTTTGCGATAGTAAATGTGTGTGGGCAGAGCTTTCTGTAGTTCTCGTGCGAAGTAATTAAATCACATAAATCTTTAAACATGATAGTCTTTCCTGATATCACTCGCGTGACATAATGTATCCTCCATGGTACGTCCATCCGAAATCTCAAGCAGTACAGTGGACTACAAAAGATAATTAGTCTCTTGAGAGTTATTACTTTCTAAAGTGGATACCAGAATTCATCACCCAGTAGCGCCATCACAAAATGCACAGCCTGTACCAACGGGCTCTGGATTCAGTGGTACAGGCCCTGAAAAGTCAGAAGTATGTCGAGTAGCAGCAGGTCTTGGTTCTGGCGTCCGTGGTTTTATACTGAGACAAAACGGCCAGAGATAACCGTACCTTTAACGTCAGGCTCATTAGGGGCAAAGTACAAACTCGTACTGGGGAAGCGTACGGGGGGAGGTTGGCCGTAGACTGATTTAAGTAAACCTGCGAAATCCACATTTCTGGTTTAGGGAAATCACATAAACTCTAAATACGGATGGCTGGACGGGAAGTTGAACCGCGCTCCTTCCAAACTATATTCATGTCTCACGACTTTCACTGTATTCCAGACAACTGAGGACACAGAAAACTTCCAGCGACCTTTGAAGAAGCTTTCTCTGATCACACTGCAATTTTCCGAAAGTGACAGTTTTATTAGCAGCTACTTGGAAGACTAACGGCAATCAAGTGAAAGGCGTGTACTGGAGATGCGGCTAGCTTCTGCAGACATCCTCGCATTCATTTATATCATCGTCGAGAATGGTATTCCCAATTAGGCATTATGGAGGTGTGAGTGTAGATGAGGAAGCTTTCGGCAATCCTAAACTGGACATCCAATGGGCTGTATGTAAGAGTTGTGTAACCTTTGTTAATTACATGAAAGCGTGGTGTGTGTTCTTTCGGATATGTCCGAAAGAACAGATCTTTGTTAATAGAGGAGGGAACGCTCAGGTGAAAAAATGTAACCTAATAGGACTGATGCTGTTCACAATATGCGGAGTATCGGAAAATGAATTGCTGAAAATGGTCACCTCTCACAAGCAGCTGAGCACGATTATTGTGGCTTACAGAGCTGAAATGAGTAGCGCGAAAAGTTTCAGCCCGATGAGCAGATATTAGTAGAACAATAATAATAAATGCATCTCTTTAATTACGTATGCACAGGTAGATAAAGAAAATGTCTTCAATTCAAGAAACAGCATAACATGTATTTTTGCTAGTCAATGAGAAATCTTTCATGTGTGTTCAACGTGGTTTTCGGATTTCGCAAGGTAAAACTCTTACAACCTGCAACGTTATTTTGCATCTGTATCTGCAATGTCAGTATACAGGAACTGTTCAACAATAATGGAGAAAAGTAGTGGAACCATGGATTACAGAGGAAAATATCAAAATTGTACAAGTGTTTTCTATAATAACCCCGAAGAAGACCATTTCTAGCGCAGCAAAGCAGCTGTATACACGCGAAAACTTTAGGGTGAATATGTACGCTAGTTTGCGTTTATTGTGTCAACCATTGGAACCGTCCATTGCTGCACTAGCAAATAAAAACCTCATTGGAAACAGATTCTTGAACTATTGAAGTGTTCTGAGGATGTCTTCTGCAAGTGTGATTGAACGGGGGTTCGTTTCTGGATGTCTAAAGTTTCTTTTTCTTGCAGAATATTTCTACAAATGACAGAAGCACCTTCCTATAACTCTGCAGATGACAGTCTACGATGTGCTTACTGCCTGACCATATAGACTTGGGTATTATCGGTAATCCAGCGCTGTTTGAAATTGCATAGCTCACTAAACTCTTTGATGTGCATTTCTTTCCCGGTGCCTGAGTCGGCGCTACGTGCAGGGTACATCTCAGGGTCCTCGTCAGTGACGAGAGAGATGGCTGCCAATATCTTTGAGCTGACTGTCGAACCCCTATCCTAGTTGAAAATTTCGATCCTTGTTTATGAGGAATTTCCGGAGTCTTATTTACGTTGTCCAAAAACTTGGAGCTTGCATCGGTATTTTAGTATTGTTCCACGTTTCATGATTATATGGTAGGATGTGCTCAGCAAAAGCTGATTTGATTCGTAGATGCAGTCGCATATATAACTGACATTCACTGCATCTATTCTGCGCATTAAGCAGCGCATAAAACAGCACATGAAACAGCAACCAATCACTTTTTTGAATAATTATGTTTTATTCCATGAACAGTCTTTCGAACTTTTTCAGGTTCATCTTCAGATGTTTTCTGGAGGTTACATCCTTATTTTTGGCATAATGCTGGGTGTAAGCACCAGAAACCCTCTGAAGATGAACATGAAGAAGTTCGAAAACCGGTTCATGGAATAAAACATAATTATTCAAATGGTTCAAATGGCTCCAAGCACTATGGGACTTAACATCTGAGGTCATCAGTCCCCTAGACGTAGAACTACTTAAACCTAACTAACCTAAGGACAGCACACACATGCCCGAGGCAGGATTCGAACCTGCGACCGTAGCAGCAACGCGGTTTCGGACTGAAGCGCCTAGAACCGCTCGGCAACAGCGGCCGGCTCATAATTATTCAAAAAAGTGACTGGTTGCTGTTTTATGTAACTTATTTACATTAAGAGAACAGTTACGGATTGTAAAATATCCGTAATGGTTAAGCTTAATCTTTAAAATGAACATATTTCACAACCAAAAGATGTCCAACACAAGAGGAAGGCAGCAAAGTCTGTTGAAACCGGTTGTCTTAAATAAAGAAAAATGCGATCTTCGCTGTTGAATGGCTTTTAACTATTAAAACAGATCGCTCTTAAAACCCTCAAAATGAGAAAATTCAATCTTCCTAATCTTGGCACCTGTATGGCACTAAGAGCGAGCGGGAACTGTCGTTTACCGTCTGTTTGTTTCACTTTAAATGTGTGACAAAATCAACAATCCCATCAAGTGTGAGGCTCATAGAGTAATAACATTTCTGACTAGAAGAAAAGAAGTTCACAACGTTGAAACTTACTGACAGATCATCAAATTTTATGGGAATGGGATGACTTAATTTTCAGTTAGAAAACATTGTATCATGTTTAATGGTGGAGAAATGAATATTCGTGACGAAGAACGATCAGGCTGATTTTTAGTTGTGACTAACGGATTCAAATGTATTGACAAACCTTGCACTTCCCTGAAATTTCTAGGTTACTTCATTATCAAATTGTTAATGATGATCTTGGCTATAGGACAGTATGTGTCAGGTGGATTCCAACTTTTGACTGACTCAAAGGTGACAAGCCATTGGGAAGTTTATAGCACAGTCTACAAGACAGGTGAGACAGAAAGTCTCTGATGCAGAAGACGGAACTCTGTCAGTGGGTGGTGGGCGCTATAAGCTTGTTAAAAGAAGTTCTTTAGCAGATAGGTATCTTTTGACTTACCTAAAAAAGTGACGAAACTGCTCTCACCTATTTAATGTTCAGAAAAAGTAAATTACTAGCCTTGCGTACAATTTTTTGAAATTTTCACAAGACCTGTATTGTAAGGCTACTTGGTGGCTGAATGAGCCCGGATCAGTATGTTTGTATTGACTCCAGGAGAACGGAAAACTTACAGGGAGGGTTTTTAGAAAAGAGAAGAAATTCAGTCCATTGGCTTGTTGACGTTTCACCTTTTCTTGGCCCGATATTTTGTCAAAGAAACAATTACACCTGTGGCGGGCTTTGGTAACTTTTGAGAGGACTAGCGGACGCGTTTTGTTGGCAACAAGAGGGGAGCAAGGTAATTTTTGGAGACTCACAAAAAATCGAGTGGGGAAAAGCCGCAGACAGAAAACAGTGGCAAGAGTTGCATATGCGACATTATATGGTAGGGCGCGTGGGATCCAGTGTTAAAGAGTCCTCAGCTGCCTGATCTTAACGCTGAACCTAAGACAAGGGAGCAGTCGTGTTTCCACTCAGTTCACATTAAATTCAAGATTACGGAAACTGTCGCCCACAGCTCTGACATATTAGGACGAACAAAAGCTTGTGGTTCAAATTCAAGACTAGTTTCACTGCCTCGTATTCGTCAATGCTTCCGCAGATCTTTGGGATTCTTGGATTCTTCTTGCTGTCAAACAGTCACGGTCATATCCAAGATTATTATGTAACTCTACCTCATTTAGTAACTTTGCCAGTCCAGAGTTTTGGTTTGCAGTCCTCCTCGGAAAGTACATCATTATTAAGTTCAGATTCACACAACTGTTTCTTGCAGCCTATTTCAGTGATAAATATTATGTATATCCTCCCCCCCCCTCTCCTTTGATCCACTGCAAGGGCCTAAATAAATGGTATCATTTGTAAATTAATTCAACACTGAATGTCAAGTATGTGCCTCACTCATTATTAATACAGATTCAGTTAAATTTTACTTGCAAATAAGCGGGTGTTTTGCAAGACGAACACAAAAGCTACAAATGGGAAACGCGCCGACTTTTCTCTCACAGTACGAGGAGCTTTTGAGCCACAATGTTGCTGATGCTGAGAACTGGGCTTGTCTCTTAAAGTCCAGAAACAAACCGCCAATCAAAGGAGTGGAGTTATTCGCGAACTCCAATAACACTAACGAAGAAAAATAAATTCTGAGCACCAGAAAAGCTGTGGCCACAATGATTTTAGATCGAAAGGGTGTAAAACTCATTGGTTGCACAGAGGAGAGATGACAAAGCAGCTGCCTACGGTCACACCCCTCAGCGACAACGCCACTCCCTTCAAGACAAAGGACGTAGAATGATGTCCAGCGGAACCTGTGCTTCTTCACGATAGCGCTCACCCACAACCTGTTGCGCTGGCGGAGGATTTGCGTAGGAAATTTAAGTGGGGAGTTTATGAGCAGCCACCTTACAGCCCTAACTTGACCGCCAGTGATTACCACCTTTTATCAAAGCTGAAGGAAGTTTTAGGTCGAAAGCACTGTTAATACGACAGTGAACTGAAACGGGACGTCAGGGTGCAACAACCTGGCAACTAGCAACTGAGTATGCAGAAGGCATAAGAAAGTTTGTGAAACACTATGACAGATATTTCAGCTTAAATAGCGACTCCGTAGAAAAATAGTGAAGATATGAAGATATGTTCTAAAATAAGTTTTGTTTCGTCATCTTGAGTAGAAGTGATGAGGAAAAACAATCGTTTTTTACTTTTAGAGTGATCCTCGAAACAATTTATAAAATAAAAGTTCAGAGATATTGTCGTTGTGGTCTACAGTCTGAAGACGGCCGCGATGGCCGTGCGGTTCTAGGCGCTTCAGTCCGGAACCACGGGACTGCTACGGTCGCAGGTTTGAATCCAACCTCGGGCATGGATGTGTGTGATGTCCTTAGGTTAGTTAGGTTTAAGTAGTTCTAAGTTCTAGGGGACTGATGACCTAAGATGTTAAGTCCCATAGTGCTCAGAGCCATTTAAACCATTTTTTCCTACAGTCTGAAGACTGGTCTGATGCACCTCTCCTGGCTACTTTATCCTGTGCAAGCGTCTTCATCTACGAATAACTGCTGAAACATCCTGCTCCGATACTCAGGGGCGTTAACTTTCTTGTATTCATTGAGCGTTGTTTACTTCGATTTTCGTATTTAGTGACACTCAGTCACTTGTTCAAATGGTTCAAATGGCTCCAAGCACTATGGGACTTAACTTCTAAGGTCATCAGTCCCCTAGAACTTAAAACTACTTAAACCTAACTAACCTAAGGACATCTCACACATCCACGCCCGAGGCAGGATTCGAACCTGCGACCGTAGCGGTCTCGCGGTTCCAGACTGTAGCGCCTAGAACCGCTCGGCCACCCCGGCCGGCTCAGTCACTTGTGTTCGTGCTACGTCTGTGAGGAAGACATAAATTCTTCTTTTTGTCACACGCTAATAGGGTGCTATAGTTAGCACAGGAGCCACGTACAGTTATTCTAAAGATATACAGCGGGCCTTACGGGGAAGGTGGCTACCCGGTCGCTTTGCGCCGGCCGGCGTGGCCGAGCGGTTCTAGGCGCTTCAGTCTGGAACCGCGCGACCGCTACGGTCGCAGGTTTGAATCTTGCCTCGGACATGGATGTGTGTGCTGTCCTTAGGTTAGTTAGGTTTAAGTAGTTCTAAGTTCTAGGGGACTGATGACCTCAGATGTTAAGTTCCATAGTGCTCAAAGCCAAAGCCGATCGCTTTGCTGGTGGCCGTGCGTCATTTGGCGGCAACCCATCAACACTCAACAGTCGCGGAGTCAATGGAAGTTCTCAGTGATTGGCAGATTAAAACTGTGTGCCGGACCGAGACTCGAACTCGGGACCTTTGCCTTTCGCGGGCAAGTGCTCTACCAACTGAGCTACCCAAGCACGACTCACGCCCCGTCCTCACAGCTTTACTTCTGCCGGTACCTCGTCTCCTACCTTCCAAACTGACGAGGTACTGGCAGAAGTAAAGCTGTGAGGACAGGGCGTGAGTCGTGCTTGGGTAGCTCAGTTGGTAGAGCACTTGCCCGCAAAAGACAAAGGACCCGAGTTCGAATCTCGGTCCGGCATACAGTTTTAATCTGCCAGGAAGTTTCATACCAGCGCACACTCCGCTGCAGAGTGAAAATCTCATTCTGGAAACATTCTCAGTGATTGTTGCAGTAATGACACCATTGCCTCATCTGGTACTGGTGCCGTACAGAAGCGCATAAATGGGCATGAGGAAGAGTAGAAGAGCGACAAACGAGCATCATCCGCCGTGGAGGAGCACAACAACCAAACAAGGGAAGTAGCTAGTTTATCGCAGCTGAGCATGGATAAAGATTTGCCATTAGAGAGCCCCGCAGCTGTAGACCCATCCATGAATCTGCGCTTGCCGAGCCCTTCAGTGTTGCGCAAGCTCGTGATACAGACAATGCTGTTCCCTCCGATCGTTCAGCTTATGCAATGGATAAGACTAATCGTTGTCGATACAGTGACGTTGGACATTTCTATATATACGTGGAATGACATGCACGAAACGTTGGTAGGCTGCATCCGATGGCAGTTCGAAAACTTCTGTATACAACGAATTCACAGTGCGGGGAAGACAATATTAACATCTTATCAATAGGACGTAATAGAATCAAAATTGAACTTAATGTTCCCAGAGCAGTTCACTGGTAGAGTCCCAGGTATTTTTAGTTCACCAACTGCAGGTCTGATACCAAGTCACGTTATCACGCCCCAGGGAGTAACCAGAACAGTTACTCTAGCTTAAACGACGAAGAAGTCCTGAATGCGGTAGTTTCAACCTATATCGTCTTACATATGTGGCGCATGCCCAAAAAGTTGATGAACGGCAGAATTACCACCACCGCACCGTTTGACACGTGTGTGGTTTAGTTTTGTTCGAAACGTCTGCCAGACATTGTTTCAATTGACGGGATGCTTTGCCTGGTGGAAATACACTGAAGCCCCAAAGAAACTGGTGTAGGTATGCATATTCAAACACAGAGATATGCAAACAGACGAAATAAGGAGCTGCAGTCGGCATGCCTGTGTAAGACAAGTGTCCGGTGCAGTTCTTAGATCGGTTACTGCTTTTACTATGGCAGGTTCTCAAGATTTAATTATGTTTGAACGTGGAGTTATAGTTCTCAAGATTTAATTAAGTTTGAACGTGGAGTTATAGTCGGCGAACGAACGATGGGACGCAGCATCTCCGAGGTAGCGATGTAGTGCTAATTTTCCCTTACGACCATTTCCGGAATGTACCATGAATATCAGGAGTCTGGTAAAACATTAAATCTCCAACATCACTGCGGCCGGAAAAAGATTCTGCAAGAACCGGACCAGAGACGACTGAAGGGAATCGTTCAACGTGACAGACGTCCAACCCTTCAGTAAATTGCTGCAGATTTCAGTGCTGGGCCATCAGCAAGTGTCAGCGTACGAACCATTCAATGAAACGTTATCGATATGGGGCCTGGGAGCCGAAGGCCTACTCGTGTACCCTTGATGACTGCACGACACAAAGCTTTACGCCTCGCCAGGACCCGTCAACACCGACAGTGGACCGTTGATAATAGGAAACATGTTGCCTGGTCGGACTAGTCTCGTTTCGAATTGTATCGAGCAGATGGACGTGTACGGGTATGGAGACAACCTCATGAATCCATGGACCCTAAATGTCAGCAGGGGAATGTTCAAGCTGATGGAGGCCCTGTAATAGTGCGGGGCGTGTGCAGTTGGAGTGATATGGGGCCCCTGATAGTCTAGATACGACTCTGACAGGTGACACGTACGTAAGCATCCTGTCTGATCACCTGCATCCATTCATGTCCATTGAGCATTCCGACGAGATTGGGCAATTGCAGCAGGACAATGCGACAAACCAAACGTCCATATTTGCTACGAGTGGCTCCAGGAACACTCTTGTAAGTGTAAACACTTCCGCTGGCCACCAAACGTCCCAGACATGAACATTACTGAGCAAATCTTGGTTGCCTTGCAACGTGCTGTTCAAAAGAGATCACAATCCCCTCGTACTCTTACGGATTTATGGACATCTCTTCAGGAGTCTGACGTCATTTCCCTCCAGCACTACTTCAGACATTAGTCGAGTCCATGCCACGTCGTGCTGCGGCAGTTCTGCGTGCTCGCGGCGGCCCTACACGATACTAGGCAGGTATGCCAGTTTCTTTTGCACTTCTCAGATTTAATTGTGTAATCAGCCAGTGCCGCTATGCCGTAAATGTGGTGAAAATCATGAGTGAGTCGACTGCCCATCCACTCTGCTGCGGTGAGTACACTGCAACCACGCGCACGAAGAGGCGTTGAACCGGGAGTGCGCGGAGTACGTGCGCCAGAGATACGTTAAGGAAGTCGCTGCTAGGCAAGGCGTGACTTTGGCGAAAGCCGAGAGGGCTGTCTCACAGAGGCCTATGCCCAAGCAGTGCAGTCTTCTCCATACCTGCGTGATGAACGAGCCTTTAGAGCTCTGCAGGTCCAGTCGCACGGATATACAGTTACAAGGCAGGCGACGCCAGGCCGCCCGCCCGTCGCCCACACCCCGATGGACGCTACCTCGAACTCTGCACCCGAACACCCAGCCACTGGGACCGATCCGAAGCAATCCCTACCCACCGCAACACCATTCCTCCATGTTACTGATACACTCTTGTAACGGAAGTTTCACTCCAGAGATGGAAACAGGTAGAGGGCCCGTTCCGGGGTCACTCACAATGCAAGAGAAACATTTTAATCTTATCATGCAGGTGACTCACGAAATCCAAACGTCACCACAAGGAGCAGTCGATTCCTCAGCGATACGCCAGATGCCACAGGTAACTCTGACTCAGCAAAATGGAGATTAAAGTTCTGCAATGGAGCGCAAGGTCGGTCATTTCCAACAGGGAAACGGTGCAAAGAGAATTACTCGTACTTTCACAAGACAAACACATTGCTGCCCTCTCAGAAACATGGTTTAAACCACTTTCATTGTTCTTGCTTCCACTCTTCCACATGTTTCGGGAAGATAGACGCGATGGAAAAGGCGGAGTTGCACTGTTTGTTCGACTCTCAGTTCGTGCTTCTACTAGATACGTCGAGCATACACATACGAGGCTTTCAGGCTGTAGCGGTGCGCACTCGCTTCAAGACTTTAGATCTCTCCTTGGTGGCGATATACTGTCCTCCAATGATCAAAATAGAAATGAGTGAGTAGCATACATTGTTTAATCAGCCTCTCCTGTTCTGTGGAGACTTCACTGCGCACCATACGTCCCGGGGATATGAGGCGACCGATCGATATGGAGTAGCTGTTTTGTGCATCACAGATGAATTCGGTTTATATATTCTGAACAACTGTTGCCCAACACACATCCTGGCGCCTGGAAGACGCTTGTCTGCAATAGACATCACCCTGTGATCTTCTAATATCTCCAAAGAATTTAAGTGGGAGACCTTCCCCTACTCGCTGGCGTCTGATCATTTTCTATTCGAATAACCACGATAAATGAGAGTGATCCAGGTCCATATATGCCTTCATCAAAATGGAAAACGCCCCAATCCAACTGGGTGGCATATAAAACATGTAGCAAGCATCAACTTCACGCAAGTTTACTGCAAGGGCCCGCAGACGAACGTCACAATCCGATCATTTCCCTAGTAAATGAGACGGCTGTATTTCCCAAATGCCAAGCCAAACCGATCTGGAGGTTGAAAGGTCTTCCAGTTCCCAGGTGGACAATTTGATAAACGAAAGCTAGCTTACATCATCTATAAACGAGAACGGACCTGTGCGAATTTTCTCAATTACAGATACGTGGCCGCTACCAAACTGTTTTTGAAGCAGCGCAAAAAAGCCTTGGCAACAGCTTTGAGAGGCACTCACCGGAGAAACTCCGTTTTCACTGGTTTGCTCAAGCATACGAAAATTCCGAAACAGGTCCCCGTTGAGTAAAGTTTTCTTGGCTGGCTTGATGACTTCGCCACGCGGGATTAGCCGAGCGGTCTTAGGCGCTGCAGTCATGGACTGTGCGGCTGGTCCCAGCGGAGGTGCAAGTACTCCGTCGGGCACGGGTATGTGTGTTTGTCCTTAGGATAATTTAGGGTAAGTAGTGTGTAAGCTTAGGGAATGATAACCTTAGCAGTTAAGTCCCAGTCCGCAGCTCGTGGTCGTGCGGTAGCGTTCTCGCTTCCCACGCCCGGGTTCCCGCGTTCGATTCCCGGCGGGGTCAGGGATTTTCTCTGCCTCGTGATGACTGGGTGTTGTGTGATGTCCTTAGGTTAGTTAGGTTTACGTAGTTCTAAGTTCTAGGGGTCTGATGACCTAAGATGTTAAGTCCCATAGTGCTCAGAGCCAGCCATTTCACACACTTTTTTTTTTTTATGACTTCGCACAAATCGTCGCCCCCCAATCGGTCATCCCAGAATCACTGCCAACCTGTGATGGTGCTTCTCCGTTATCCCTGGTATCGATGCAGTCCTTACTAACTCCATCCCAATCCTCAGAAATGCGGAACGTCTTAAAAGATGCCAGCAATGCTTCTCCAGGATTTGACGACATACGTTACAAAATGCTGGCCGATTTGGTTAACGAAGCCTTTCGAATATTGCTCGACATCTACAGGGTGGTCCATTGACAGTGACCGGGCCAAATATCTCACGAAATAAGCGTCAAACGAAAAAACTACAAAGAACGAAACTTGTCTAGCTTGAAGGGGGAAACCAGATGACGCTATGGTTGGCCTGCTAGATGGCGCTGCCATAGGTCAAACGGATATCAACTGCGTTTTTTTTTTAAATAGGAAGCCCTATTTTTATAACGTATTAGTGTAGTACGTAAAGAAATATGAATGTTTTAGTTGGCGACTTTTTTCGCTTTGTGATAGATGGCGCTGTAATAGTCACAAACATATGACTCACAATTTTAGAAAATGGTTCAAATGGCTCTGAGCACTATGGGACTTAACATCTATGGTCATCAGTCCCCTAGAACTTAGAACTACTTAAACCTAACTAACCTAAGGACATCACACACATCCATGCCCGAGGCAGGATTCGAACCTGCGACCGTAGCAGTCGCGCGGTTCCGGACTGAGCGCCAAGAACCGCTAGACCACCGCGGCCGGCCACAATTTTAGACGAACAGTTGGTAAGAGGTAGGTTTTTTAACGCAAACAGTAGTTACGTTTGAACATTTTATTTCGGTTGTTCCAATGTGATACAAATACTTTTGTGAACTTATCATTTCTGAGAACGCATGCTGTTACAGCGTGATTACCTGTAAATACCACATTAATGCAATAAATGCTCTAATGTCCGTCAACCTCAATGCATTTGGCAATAGGTGTAACGACATTCCTCTCAACAGCGAGTAGTTCGCCTTCCGCAATGTTCGCACATGCATTGACAATGCCCTGACGCATGTTGCCAGGCGTTGTCGGTGGATCACGATAGCAAATATCCTTCAACTTTTCCCACATAAAGAAATCCTGGGACGTCAGATCAGGTGAACGTGCGGGCGATGGTATGGTGCTTCGACGACCAATCCACCTGTCATGAAATATGCTATTCAATACCGCTTCAACAGAACGCGAGCTATGTACCGGACATCCATCATGTTGGAAGTACATCGGCGTTCTGTCATGCAGAGAAACATCTTGCAGTAACGTCGGTAGAACATTGCGTAGGAAATCAGCATAAATTGCACCATTTAGAATGTCATCGATAAAATGGGGGCCAATTATCCTTCCTCCCATAATGGCGCACCATACATTAACACGCCAAGGTCGCTGATATTCCACTTGTCGCAGCCATCGTGGATTTTCCGTTGACCAATAGTGCATATTATGCCGGTTTACGTTACCGCTGTTGGTGAAAGACGCTTCGTCGCTAAATAGAACGCGTGCAAAAAAATCTGTCATCGTCCCGTAATTTCTGTTGTGCCCATGGCAGAACTGTACACGACGTTCAAATTTGTCGCCATGCAATTCCTGGTGCATAGAAATATGGTACGGGTGCAATCGATGTTGATGTAGCATTCTCAACACCAACGTTTTTGAGATTCCCGATTCTCTCGCAATTTGTCTGCTACTGATGTGCGCCGCGACAGAAGCTAAAAGACCGACTCGGACATCATCATTTGTTGCCGGTCGTGGCTGACGTTTCACATGTGGCTGAACACTTCCTGTTTCCTTGGTCGGGACAGCTGGATGATGTCGTCCAGGATACCGAGCAGCATACATAGCACACGCCCGTGGGGCATTTTGATCACAATAGCCATACGTCAACACGATATCGACCTTTTCCGCAATAGGTAAACGGTCCATTTTAACACGGGTAATGTATCACGAAGCAAATACCGTCCGCACTGGCGGAATGTTACGTGATACCACGTACTTATACGTTTGTGACTATTTCAGCGCCATCTATCACAAAGCGAAAATGTAATAAAAATGGGGGTTCTTATTTAAGAAAACCCAGTTGATGTCCGTTTGACCTATGACAGCGCCATGTAGCGGGTCAGCAATAGCGCCATCTGTTTTCCCCTTTCAAGCTAGACGAGTTTCGTTCTTTGTAGTTTTTTTCGTTTGATGCTTATTTCGTGAGATATTTGGCCAGGTCACTATCAATGGACCACCCTGTACAATCATTTATGGGAACAAGGAAACTTCCCAGACGATTGGCGCACTTAAGCCGGGAAAAGACCCAGATTTGTGCAGTTCAGAACGTCCCATCACTCTTTCTTTTTGCGTGTTTAAAACATTAGAAAGGATCATGAAGCGCCGTTTCGAACTGTGGTTTGCAAGGAAGTCCCTTCTCCCCCGCTGTCAATACGGGTTTCGAAAAGGAAGAGGCACCGCAGACAGCCTAAGTCTCTTAACTATCGACGTAGAACGTATTTATGATTCTAATGGTTACCTGACGGCATTGTCTCTCGATATTTCCGATGCGTAGACAGTGTGGACTTGAACGTCTCGATACGGAAGCTGCAGTCAATGGGTGTGCCAGCCCTTATTACCCGAACCTTTTTCTCTCTCCTACGGCCAAGTGTAGTCTGTCAGACAATACTTCACATGGACCGCGTGTGGTTTACAGGGGACTGCCGCAAGGCTCCATCTTAAGTCCTATTTTTATGCAGTTTACTCGTCAGACCTTAGCAGAATTTTCAATCCTTCAGTTAAAGTCCTAATGTACACCTATGACATCTGCATGTACACGTTTCCACTCAGTTTGAGCATGACGCTAAGGTGGTTGGATCGAGAGTCATACGTACTGCATTCGTGGGCGTACAGAACTGGACTGAATCTGGCAGGTGCCAAATCTTCGGCGGTTGTCTTTGCACGACAGAGATGAACTACAAGAACGCCCGAGATACGATTAGGCCCTTTTTCTATTCCAGGAGAAGCACAGTCAAATGGCTCGGACTCTTTGTTGACAGGAGATTGACGTGGGTAAGCAGTGTGGAATGTTTGATTTCCAACGTCGGTCGATCATTCAATATCCTACGTTCGGTATCTTGCGTATGGTGGGTAGCCGATGTTGCAGTTCTACTCAGTCTTTACCGTGACATGGTTCGGTCTATACTGGATTATGTATCACGTTACATGGCAATGTTTCGATATCTCTACAAAGTAGGATCGATACTCTGCAGTATCGTGCCATACACAGTGAATGCGCTTTTGGTGGAAGCAGGGGAGATACCTCTTCAATTCCGAAAGACTTTCGTGGCTCAGAAATTCATCCTTAGTAGAGCAATGCAAACAATTCATCCACTTCTCCAAAATCTTAACTGTTTCATTGAGGACAACCTGTACGTCTTTAGGGTTCAGAGGAGGAGAGTACCCTTCTTAGTTCAAACATTGAGGCAGCACAGATATGTTATACCCCTCGTCCTAAAAGACTGTCTGTCTCCTGCATTTAGTTTGGAGTATGACGTACTAAACTATCAGCCCACAATCTTCTATTAGCCCAGACGGTCGATCGAAATTTCATTACTTCTACTGGCGTTTCCCATTTGACTGTATCAACGTGATGCCCACCTGTTAAAATATTCACTGACAGCTCCAAAACAAAAGAGGTCACCGGCTTTGCTTACTTCTGCGGAGATAAACTATCTTGGGCTATGTTTACGCTGTCGATGGAAGCCAGAATCTTCCTGCAGATGTCCTTGAAGTTACGGAAGTCTTCCAATATGCGGGAAATCAGTTCAACGACATCCTTTTTGTCTCGGAGCACAGTGGAAAACCTGGGCAAGCAGGAATGGGGCTCGAACACTAATTGTTATGTACTCGGTGTAATTAAGTTACTCTGTCAATGTGGAAGTCAAACGTGTCTAGTTACTATAGATTAAGGGATCCTCTGGTATCTTATGTAACGAGATGGCGGACCACCTGGAAAAACAAAATGTAACTGATGGCCAGACTTACGACAACTGCCATCCACATACTGATTTTGTTGCTGGCGTGAAGAAATGGTTTATCAAGAAGGGTCACATACGCTGGAGATCTTACAAGAATCCTAAGGAAGACTTTACGCCGCAATACAGCCGAGTATTCCGCGAAAAATCTGGTTCTCCCATATCAAGATATCCAGACGTCATACCACTACCATAACGCGCATCCGTCTTGGTCAAGGCTGTTACCCTTCACGTCTTTATAGGATGAAGTTCAGCCATCTCCATATTGCAAAGACAGCCCAACTGAAATTGCAGACTTCAACCATGTGATATTAGGACGTTCACGCTATGACAAATAACGCCGCAAGTTTCTTAAGGCCCTGATCAGAGCAGGAATTCCTCAACCTACATCTGTGACAGAGCTTTTTGACTGCTGACCACAACAGGCTGTCAGTGTTGCCGAGAAGCGGATATGCAGTTATAAGACAGACTCAAAAGGTCCAGCGTAAGAAGTTGTGATACATGGACTGTGTTGAGTGCGTGAATACACAGGCTGTACCATGAAGTTTACCTCGGATTAATGCAATTTCTAATGTGTACGCTGGATAGGAGATATTGTATACCAAATCTGTAATTACTCACATCCCTGGCTGAAAGGTTAACGCCAAGGGCCAACTTATATAACTATTGCAACTTAAATCCTGCTAAATCTGTGTACTGTATTCATCTGTTGGTATCCCTCTGCAATTTTAGCCCCCCCCCTCCCCCCTCCCCCCCCCCCCCCCCCCCACACACACACAGGCTCTTCCTTCCAATACTAAATTGGTGATCCCTTGTTGTTTCAGAATGTTTGTAATTAGACTGTGCCATTAATCTATTTTCTCCCTAGTTCAAATCACTACCTCCCCATTAGTTACGTGGTCTACTCACCTAGTCTTCAGCATTCTTTTGTAGCACAACATTTGAAGTGCCCGTATTTTCTTATTATCTAAACTGCTTACCGTTCATGTTTCACTTGCTACATGTTTCACGGTTACACTCCATACAAATATTTTCAGAAAAGGTTTCCTAACACTTAAATCTACATTCGATGTTAACAAATTTCTCTTGTTCATAAAAGGTTTAATTGGGATTGCTACATTACATTTTATACCCTCTTTATCTCGGCCTTCATCATTTATTTCGCCGCCCAGATAACGAAACTTACCTTCTACTTTAAGTATCTCTTTTTCCTAATCTAATTCCACGGCATCGCCTGCTTTAATTGGACAACGTTCCATTATCACTGTTTTGATTTTGTTGATGTTCACCTTACATCCTCCTTTCAAGACACTGTCCATTCCGGTCAACTGCTCTTCCAAGTCCTTTGCTGTCTCTGACAGAATTACAGTATCATCAACTAACCGCAAATATTTTAGTCGTTCTCCCGAACTTTAATTTCTACTCCTAATTCTTCCTTTGTTTCATTTACTGACTACTCAATGTACAGAGCGTATAACATCGGTGATGGGCTACAGCCCTGTCTCAGTCCCTTCTCAAGCACTGCTTCACTTTCATGCCCCCCCCCCCCCCCCCCCAGCGACTCTTGTAACTGTCGTCTGGTTTCTGTACAATTTGTAAACAGTCTTTCACTCCCTGTATTTAACCTCTGCTCCCTACAGAATTTGAAAGAAAGTATTCCAATCAACACCGTCAAAGTTTTCTCTAAGTCTCCAAATGCTGTAAACGTATTTTCCTTTCATTAACATACCTTCTAACATAAGTTGGAAGATCAGTATTGTCTTACATATTCCTGCACTTCTCCGTAATCCAGACTGATCCTCCAAGCGGTGGGGTCTTACCAGTTCTTCCATTCTTCTGTAAAGAATTCGTGTTGGTATTTTGCAACCACGACTTATTAAACAGATAGTTCGGAATTATTCACACCTGTTAGCAGCTGCTTTATTTGGAATTTGCATTATTACATTCTTACTGAAGTCTGAGGGTATTTCGTCTGTCTTTTACATTTTGCACACCGGTAGGAAGACTTCTGTCATCGTTGGCTCTGCCAAGGCTGTCAGTAGTTGTGACGGAATGTCGTCTACTCCCGGGGCCTTGTTTCGACTTAACTCTTTCAGTTATCTGTCAGTTTCTTCACGGAGTATGGTATTTCCCACCTCATCTTCCATTTCTATATCATTGCTTTTACGTTCATCTAAAACATACCATGAATTAAATGAAATCCACTGAGCAGTGCTTTCATTGGATCTCAGCACCAGTACCTCGCTCATTGACATACAGAGTCCAGAAACCGAAGGTTACGCTTAATTGCTACAAATAGTGAAACGTAAACTTGGAAATCGGAGCAAGTCTCGTTTTTAACCTACCCTTCTGGCAGAGTCGGCGCTGCTGTCGCGCCAACGCTTGAATAGGGGGCGCGGTCAGCAGCGTACGAGTGTGTGGAACTGCTGGTGCCACTCGTAGCCCGGACGGTACAGAGTGAGATGGGTGCAGAGAGTGCTGGGCTGACCGGTTCTCGAGCCTCGGACTATCCGCGGGCGAGGCGGAAGGTGCAGCCGGGCCTCGGACTGCTAGCAGCGGTACGCGGTGGGCTTGGTTCCGGTGGCAGTAAGGGACAGCCGCTCGCAGTTAGTTGTCATTCAGACAGCACGGGCTTTTCCAGATGTTTCGCATGATGGAATCAGGGCCGTCCTTGCTGTCTGGTGTTTGCCCGTGGAGCGGTTGGAGGCAGTCATCGGTGGATCCAAGAATGAGTAGCCCTTTCTAAGCTGGTACGTCAGTGAGCTGTCTACGGGACCTATTAAGGGTCAGCTAGAGGCGTTGCCGCTGTGTGGACCCAAACAATCCAATGGGGCGGTTGATACTTTTCTCTTGGGTGAGAAGCCGGCCTCTGTGGCCGAGCGGTTCCAGGAGCTTCAGTCTGGAACTGCGCTGCTGCTTCGGTCGCAGGTTCGAATCCTGCCTCGGGCATGGATGTGTGTGATGTCCTTAGGGTAGTTAGGTTTAAGTAGTTCTAAATCGAGAGGACTGATAACCTCAGATATTAAGTACCATAGTGCTTAGAGCCATTTGAACCATTTTTGAACCTGGGTGAGAAGGAGGTGATTGCAGCAGACACGTAGACATCGGCTTCCAGATTACAGCAGACACACTAAGTAGGGGCTTTGGTGCCCGAAACTAGTAATTTTGCTGGTAGAATGATACAATTTAGTGTACATTGAAATATACAGCGTCTGATTGAGTGTATCGAATAATCAGTAATTTACTCATTGAAGAGCCGTCGGTACAGTGTGGTGAGTTACCGTTGTTGCGTGGTGGCACGTTGCGTGCGAATGTTTTTTTTACGTGCAACAGCCATTCTGATTTTCTTATTTACACGTCGTGAGCGTGATTGATTTTGTATGTGCCATAGTACTGGAGGTGTTCTTGTTATGATTTTGTATGTGCCATAGTACTGGAGGTGATCTTGTTATTATTACCTTGTGAGAGTGACTGATTTTGCTTGTGCCATTTCACCCAAAATTATCTTCTTATTTTATCCTGAGATCTATTTTGTGTGTCGTATTGTACACAAAATTTTGTTGAGAAACGTAGGTACCCCTTGTAGATAGTTGATACCAACTTTCCTTTAGCGACGTTTGGTTTCAACTGTTTGCGAAACTGTTAAAGCAGGAGGCTGATTGTCTAGCTTCTTTAGTCCTAATTTTTCTCCAAGTAAATTGAAAGATTCAGAGGGCAAAGAAATTATTTGTTTCATTATTTCACCTCTTCGCTTGTTCGTTGATCCTCCCTTAGAATTCGTATAGCACACGCTAAGATAATAGACAAAACGCATAGACAATTGTTACTTCACTCGCAGCCACACATTAACTGTTAAGGAGAAGGTCAGAACCTCGCTTTGTTCGAAGATCTGACAGCTCTCGTACTCTTTGGAAGAGTGCGAGAACTGCTTCGGTGGCTCGCACGTAGGCTCGAATGCGATCTTTATGAATGCAAAGCCCTTATACGAGTACAGTCCCACTCGGCTGCGTTCGCCGTTTATAGCCCGGGCATTTCAAAAGAGAAAACTGGTGCGTAGCTTCTCCAGTTTTATATAAATTTCAAAATGCATACACTGTTGAAGAAAGTTATTCCTGGTGGTAGCACAAACTAGAAAACCTCTACACGAAAAAAAACCGCTGGGTACAGACAGTGTATCAGACGACATAGTGAGTGGCGCCGTGTATAAAACTGTTCACTTGTAGGATTCGGATTTCTGATTTCGTACACCTAAGTTGTAAGTGTATAGATATTCATAGGCGCTCGCAGAATGTCTACGGAGACCTGACAGTGAACAAAAGCATGGTGAGTCGTTGGGCGAGGCTTCTGTCATCGCACAAGGTCACACCCACCTGTCAGATCGTCACACACCTGTGACTTCTGCAATGTTGGAACGTACGGACACTATCATTCGGCTTGATTGACGGATCGCAATCAAACACCTCGGCGCCCAACTGTACGGATCTCTTGGTCGTACTGACTCACTCGTCCACCAGTTGGAGCGGTGAAACGTGTGTGCCCACTGCGTTCTTCGTTGCATAACAGAAGACCATAGACAGCAACGAAGGACAATCTGTGCGGAATTGCTTGCGCGTTACAAGGCCAATCGTGCCATTTTTTTTGTCAAAGGTCGTCCTAGGCTATGAAACATGGGTGCATCACTTCGAACCGGAAGTAAAACGGCAGTCCATAGATTGGTACCATGCGAGCATACAGACCTTCCCGGTAAGGTGGTTTAAGGAAGTCGCATTGAACGGAGATTATGTCGAATAATAAGGCTTTGTAGCCAAAAGAGTGTGGAATAATATGGTGTGTTGCACTCCTGAAGAAAAACCAACATCTTTTAAGAAAAAATGTGTTGCATTACTTATCTCACGCTTGTCGTACATCCTCCCGCTGCGGATGCTCCAAGCTACTTGCTGCAATTAAGATATGGACTGCATGTTCCGGTCAGTTTCACCCAACACAATTACAGAGCTCCTGACAGGAAACAGAGTATACAGAGCGGGCTGAGCTGTCCACATCCAAAATGCAGTACTAGAGATTAATAGGAGTAGCAAGTGAGAGAAAGAACTGTATACACAGTGATGAAAAACTGATTTGTACTCGGGCGGAGAGTGGATCAAATACTCGTCTGGAAATGAAGACTTACTGCTTTTCAGCGCCTTCCATAATCACTTAAGGTGAATGAGCGGATGGTTGTTCTGAAAAACCTTAACTCCGTCCAGAAAGCCTTGGAGACCCAACGGTATCGACCGACTGCCCACAAGTGTCAGTCGATGCGGACAGGTCTCTATTGACATCATCGTCGACGGGACGGTTAGCAGTCATTTCCTCTGTTAAGGGGATGCGGATTCTCCTATCTCCGCAATGTTACATTACGCCTACTATAGGGAACATTTTCTCTCAAACTATTGGAGCTAGGGAGCTAAAATTTTTACTGTATGTGCATTGATATGTTGTAACAGTTCTGAAACAACAGTTTCAGATATTTTATGTTTACCTTACAATAAACTTTTTCCATCAGTTTTCAGTATATTATCACCTCTCAATCTTTTTTAAATCAAGTAACTCAGAAATCATTGTTTCAGTATGTACAAGAAACCCATGTGATTATATCATAAAAGTTAAGGCTTCTACGTTCAACAGTAGTTGAAATAATGTTCCTAGAAGAAGTAAAAAATAAGCTTACGGGAAGCGGAGAAAGAAGATTAAAACATTCCTGATCCAAAGTAACACCTCCTTAACGGTCTCCATAACCATCAAGTATTTTTGGCACCCCTTTGCACCTACCTTGGCTTTTCGCTAATATCTTGTTAAACTGTAAGCGTACATTAATATGTGCCGATCTAAAGCCAGCATAGCGCGTATTGTGCGGAAACCAACACGCAAACCCAGCTCCTCGAGGACCTGACAGTAATATTCCCAAGATTGACGGTTCCCTCAGGCATCTTACACTCCAAAATGCAGTGTGCTAATTCCAGCAAACACTGTTTTTGCGAAACGATGCAATATGACGGTATTCAAGAACTCTAAGGGGTTCTTTATTCTTCTGTCAACCAGATTTCTGGAGATGGGCTTTATTTCTTTCATAATGGCTGCTGATAGGCTGTGGTGATGACTGTATTTCTACTCAATTATTAGTCCCCTGTTGTATTTACACCACCTCTTTTCACCTCTAGGGAACAAACCCTGTTCCACAAGTTCATCTGTGGATGTGGTGTGGAAATACAAAGCCCATATAGCTTTCCTCATTTTTCAAGACTGCCTGTATTTTGCCTGATTGATAGGCCTTAGCAATTCTGGATGTTGTCTGTCATGGAATCAATGTATCTTCCTTTCCCATCCAAGGTTTTCCTGTCATCTAATTTTTGTTTTCCTTTCATAACTGATTTCAGGCTTCTTAGCCTGCCACCCATTCTCTCTGCACATGTCGTATGCATTCAAGTTAGCTTATATTTACACTGTTCCCACATGGTTTGCTTTCCAAAACATCTTTAACACTTTAGAGTCATCGTCTCCCAGATACTGGAGGTAGCGAACAGTATACCACGCAGAAGAGCGATGAAAAATATTTGTCACCCCAGCAACCTCCATGCCACCACTAGTACCGCAATAATTGCCAACACAGTCATTAAGATGTTCAGTTTTTATCCTATATATGCATCTACTGTGCTGGGACATTACTGCAACATTAGTAACGTTACCAGTGTCAACACTAGTCGCTGTGACAACACCACTTTTGGAGGTGTGATCCCTTTTTTGCAATGTGCCGTCAAATGGTGCTGTAAGTTCACAGTGTCGTCATTTTCTTTCGCTGCTTCTTCCACATCTTCCTGTATTGACTTCTGTGCTACATCTTCAAATGCTGATCCTAGTACTTAGTTGTAAGCATCAAACTTTGAATGTACACTGGGAAGATTTAGAACATCTCATACCACATCAGCTGCTGCTTTGCTTTTACCCATAGACTAACGTTACATATACACTACAAAGTTCAATTTTCGAAAATCCATTATCTATAGTTACCGAAGCAGAGCTTGGAAACTTACAGTTGTATTTATAAAGGCTGCATATTAAATCAAATTGGGCAGCCAAGCCAAAGTGAAATTCTACTTTCAGAGAAACGTTTCCATTTCTTGCAGCACATACAGTTTTCAACTGCTTCGCGCAATATACTCGTGTCAGTGAGTTCAAAAACTTTTTCCCCTTTATCAAATTTATTACATTTCTCTTCCATTTTTTTATTTTATTTTTTTATTTATTTATTTTCTTTTTTTAGAAGCAGTGTTGTCATTAGGAGCAAGTTGGTTCAGCAAATCAGAAGTAAGTGGATTCAAATTTTCCAACAACGATGATGAAGAAATTCTCCGCTTTGCTAGTGACACATCGTTTCTTTTCCTTTACCGGTCCACACTGCACACTGTTTTTAAACACGTTTGCCCTATCTCTAGGCTTTTCACTGCGGAAAATGAAACACTAACTACGAAAAAACTCGACACAACTACTTCCATATAGCACTCTACTTTTCTTTTGTAAAAAAAAAAATCTTTATTCAATCCAATAATATCATACATAATAACCGACTACCTTATACATTAGTGGGTCTTAACATCTACGATACAATTCAGTGATAATTAGCAGCAGTTTCTAATTTTAGTTTTATTCTACTTACATACTACAGAAAATGATGAGCTGGTTGTTCAATGGGTAAGAACTAATCTCTACTCTAATCTAACTATTCTAGAAGCTACTACCTGAAGCGTTACAGGCGTGCCAGTTATTGTATGAACCAACTTTTTTGTCGGTGCCCGCAGAGCTAATCCCAGTGGGCGTGCCCCTGGCACCGGGCTGCCCCGTATAAAATCGCTGCAGGTTCTGTTTGGAGATGTCCTAATCTACTTCCTACTGAGAATTATCTATCAACTAGGTCACTATCGGTATGCAGTTATCAAGTTCGGGTGTCTGCACACCTTCCCCCTGTTCCAGGACGTGGCGGATTCCTACCGTCACGGCGATTGGCCAATCCACGCCCTGGCGGAATGGGATAGGTTGCATTGGGTCATGTTGTATTCACTAGTTCATATGATTTCCCTACGATATTCTCACAGGACGTTTGCGGATACCCCGCTGGCAAGGCGGTTTATGATCTCAAATGTGGTCGGGTTTCTGATTAAGTGATAGATGTCATTGTTTGGTAGCTGGTGTCGTAGGTCAGTGGCTACGTCATCGAAGATAGGGCACTCGTAGTTCACGTGGTCCAGAGTACCCAGTTCGGCTCCACAGTCACACGAGGGGGTAGCCCTTTTCCCGAACCGGCAAAGATATACCGGATACGGCCAGTGACCTGTGAGGAAATGCAGCAGTCCCTTACTTGGTTGAAAATGCGAGAGTTGGAGACGTACTTCGATGTTCGGGAGCAGTTGGTAAGTCCTTCTGTCTGTTTCCTCTTTGTCCCAGAGTTCTTGCCATAGCTCTTCTCCTCTTCTTTTAATTGCAAACTTATGCCCCACTCGCATCCCCAAAATGTTCTCAGTTTTTTCTATTTCTCCCCTTTTTATCCAATACCAGGTCGCCTGTTCCCGAATTTTGATATCCAGCGGACGCCCCCCCCCCCCCCCATGAGTATCAGTAGTGCCCCTCCCGGAGATGTTCTGTATGCTCCAATGGAACGTAGGAGCATGTTGCGCTGCACCCTCATCACGTTCATAGCAGGCACGACTCTCGTGAGCCTGTGTGCCCAGACTCCGGATCCGTAACCCATGATGGGAGCAAGAATGGTGTTATGGTATAACGTCATAAGTTCTGGTGGAAGGTCAAATCTTCTGTGTCCTATCATGATGAGGTTGTTCATAGCTTCTAATGATCTTTGAGTTGCCATTTCGATGTGCTTAGCAAAACTCCATCTTTCATCAAATATCACTCCCAGATACCGGGCCTCGCAACGCCGAATTACTAGTGAGCCCACGATCTTCACTGTTGGATTTCTGGCCAACTGGCCTTTCAGTAATAAGCATGTCGATTAATTAGGCGCTATAGCCATTTTCGTTTTGTGGCACCGTTGTGTAAGAATAGGTAATGCCCTTTCAATCTTAGGTTCGAGATCTCCTCTAGATTGTCGCATAGATGACAAAATGGTAGTTATCGAAATAGACGACAGAGGTATAAAGAAACAATTAAAATCGCTCAAAAGAGTAAAGGCCGCTGGACCTGACGGGATACCAGTTCCATTTTACGCAGAGTACGCGAAGGAACTTGACTCCCTTCTTGCAGCGGTGTACCGTAGGTCTCTAGAAGAGCGTAGCGTTCCAAAGGATTTGAAAAGGGCTCAGGTCATGCCCGTTTTCAAGAAGGGACGTCGAACAGATGTGCAGAACTATAGATCTATATCTCTACCGTCGATCGCCGGGAGGGGTGGCCGAGCGGTTCTAGGCGCTACAGTCTGGAACCGCGCGACCGCTACCGTCGCAGGTTCGAATCCTGCCTCGGGCATGGATGTGTGTGATGTCCTTAGGTTAGTTAGGTTTAAGTAGTTCTAAGTTCTAGGGGACTGATGACCACAGCAGTCAAGTCCCATAGTGATCAGAGCCATTCTAACGTCTATCAGTTGTAGAATTTTGGAACACGTATTATGTTCGAGTATAATGACTTTTCTGGAGACTGGTAATCTACTCTGTAGGAATCAGGATGGGATCGTGTGAAACCCAGCTCGCGCTATTCGTCCACGAGACTCAGACGGCCATAGACACGGGTTCCCAGGTAGATGCCGTGTTTCTTGACTTCCGCAAGGCGTTCGATACAGTTCCCCACAGTCGGTTAATGGACAAAGTAAGAGCATATGGACTATCAGACCAATTGTGTGATTGGATTGAAGAGTTCCTAGATAACAGAACGCAGCATGTCATTCTCAATGGAGAGAAGTTTCTGCAGTAAGAGTGATTTCAGGTGTGCCGCAGGGGAGTGTCGTAGGACCGTTGCTGTTCACAATATACATAAATGACCTTGTGGATAACACCGGAAGTTCACTGAGGCTTTTTGCGGATGATTCTGTGGTATATCGAGAGGTTGTAACAATGGAAAATTGTACTGAAATGCATGAGGATCTGCAGCTAATTGACGCATGGTGCAGGGAATGGCAATTGAACCTCAGTGTAGACAAGTGTAATGTGCTGCGAATACACAGAAAGAAAGATACCTTATCATTTAGCTACAATATAGCAGGTCAGCAACTGGAACCAGTTAATTCCATAAATTATCTGGAATTAAGCATTAGGAGTGGTTTAAAATGGAATGATCATATAAAGTTGATCGTCGGTAAAGCAGATGCCAGACTGAGATTCATTGGAAGAATCCTATGGAAATGCAATTCGAAAACAAAAGAAGTAGGTTACAGTACACTTGTTCGCCCACTGCTTGAATATTGTTCACCAGTGTGGGATACATACCAGATAGGGTTGATAGAAGAGATAGAGAAGATCCAACGGAGAGCAGCGCGCTTCGTTACAGGATCATTTAGTAATCGCGAAAGCGTTACGGAGATGATAGATAAACTCCAGTGGAAGACTCTGCAGGAGAGACGCTCAGTAGCTCGGTACAGGCTTTTGTTGAAGTTTCGAGAACATACCTCCACCAAGGAGTCAAGCAGTATATTACTCCCTCCTACGTATATCTCGCGAAGAGACCATGAGGATAAAATCAGAGAGATTAGAGCCCACACCGAGGCATACCGACAATCTTTCTTTCCACGAACAATACGAGAATGGAGCAGAAGGGAGACCCGATAGAGGTTCTCAAGATACCCTCCGCCACACACCGTCAGGTGGCTTGCGGAGTATGGATGTAGATGAA
This sequence comes from Schistocerca piceifrons, assembly GCF_021461385.2. Classification (NCBI taxonomy): domain Eukaryota; kingdom Metazoa; phylum Arthropoda; class Insecta; order Orthoptera; family Acrididae; genus Schistocerca; species Schistocerca piceifrons. Next base: position 378,848,595 of record NC_060139.1, read on the forward strand.
GACTCCGGCCGCCAACCACCAGAAGGAGGTCGTCCGCCTAATTAGGCGTTACCCTTCTGTGCCTTCTTCAGCTCTGTCATCAGGGACGAGGGAGCGGAGAAGGACCTCAGCAATTTCATGCCAACACCCCGTCATCCAGTTTCCATCCCTGACTGTGGAGAGTACCATTGGCGACCTGATTTTTTTCCTAACTATCTTTTAAGGAGTGCCCCAGGGATCAATAGACAATTGGCTTTGCACATATTTCTCCCAGCTTTGCAGCCTGATTGCTCGTAGTTCCTTCTGGAACTGCTCTTTGGCTTCACTGCATGTTTGCAGCCATCTTTGTTTTTTCTCCCAGACGACACTTCGCTGGTAGTACCTCCTCGCCCTCCTGACAGACTAACGCATCTGCCAAAGTTCTGCAGACCGTGGTGATGGAGAGGCCGCTACGGCTCTCCTCCTGGTTGGTACAGGAGCCTTCACCGCCCTGGTGAGTGCGCCCACCAGATCTTCGGCGTGTTTATTGACATCTTCATCACCATCTGGCCACGTTGGGCGCCAAACTCTCTTGGCAAGGTGCTACCAATTAGTCTTGTTGTAGTTTAGTTGTACTTCCCACCCTATGTCCCAGTGGCACTCTTTATCTGAGATTGTGAAGGTAATTAGGTTGTGATCGCTGGTTGTGTCTCTGTCTCCAACTATCCAATTTTGCACATCAACGTAACATCAATGTTGGTTCCCTCGCCTCCCCCGACCGTATAGGTGCGGGGGTTTCCTGGTCTATTGGCAATAAGAATCTGTAGAGACATAATACTCTCTTCCAGCTTGCATCCTCTTTCATCTCGAGCGCCACTGTGCCACAGGGGGGATTTGGCATTCACATCCTCCACCACAACAATCTTTCTCTCTCTCAGCACCGTTGCCACCTGCGTAAGTTGGGCAAGGTACACTTCAATGTCTGTGCCGTACTGAAAGTACATATTTATTAGGTATCTGATGCCAATTGGTGACTGAAGTTCTATGACGTTGCAGTGATTGTCGGAAAGGTGTGAGAGCACTGTTAACCGCAGTGCCCTGTTGGTTATTATGATGGTGGATTTCGAGTCGTCTCCTAAACTTACTAATTGTCAACTCATGGCAGCAAAAGCTATGTTCCCTGCAAGAGAGTACGGCTGCTGCAAACAGAGCACATCAAGGCTCCTCTCCTCCACCACTCTCCGAAGCTCCTGCATGACCAGCCTGCTATTGTGTGCATTTAGCTGCCCTATCTGCATTTCTGTAGTCATGGGAAGTATGTGTGTACATAAGATTCCGGAAAGGTCTTCGTCCAATCATAGGCTTTTCTCCCATTGGATAGGACAGATTGACTGTATATTTCGTTTAAATTAAAGATTTCATTTCGTCTTTCGAATACCTTGATTACGAGGTCACGCAGGGCGTCGAAGTCAGTGGGAAGATTCATAGTCTTTAGTTGTACCCTGCCAACAGCGTCCATGACCGAGAAGGTGACCTTACGCCCATATTTATGTCCCACCCGCACTAAGTGTCGCAGTGCCGTGGTCAGGACAGCCGGCTCCTCCAGGCGGGATAGTTCCAAGGAATGTTCTAGCTTTGGGTATATTCTGACCGGATCAACCGCTGTTCGTCCAGCTGATGGCTGTCTCGAGTCAGTGCTAACATTTGTGTTACTGACTGTGTTTGCGTTTGAACTGCTAATTGTGTTGACCTGCACTGGCGGTTCCAGTGCAGGGCTCTCTTCAACGAATGCTGGTCGGCCCACTGCTACAGGACGCCTGTCTCGAGTTGCCTGATTTCCTGGCGCTCGTGGACCCCAGCAATAGGGAGAGGGGCGGCCACTTGTTCCTGTGGGTCCGTCTGTACGCATACATCCTTCATTTCCCTTGTTCCATTTTTTCCTTCTGCAAGCGTTGCG